>NW_027281907.1:0-240514 GCF_046629955.1 Centroberyx affinis | reverse complement strand
TCATATACTCTCTCCATCTTTACTGTTTAACGTATTGATGCAAAGTGTCTCTCTTCAACCTCTTTCCTTTGCACTCCCTGCCTCCCTACTCATCACCCAATCAGTTTACTGTCAAATTATATAAATTTGGTTCTATGTCCTTAAAATGTCCTGTTAAAATGTGATGGACTGTGGAAAAAAGACCAGGATCATCAAGAAGTTTAATATGCCCACATTGTTTACATCCAAGCAGGGAGAAAGGGGCCTTTGTGAGGGTTATTGAGACCCACGGTCATTACTTTAAAAAGGTTAGGTGAATGAGAGAAGCTCTCTGCTGGCCAGTTCAGATGTGATTAAGGAAGAAGAATGGTTGCTATAGCTTTGGGTTGTTAGCATATACCACCCCCCACTCTACCCCCACCCGACCCCCACCCGACCCCCACCCCAAGCACCCACGCAAGCTGCACTCCTCTGTCTCGCCGGAGAGCCACCACCAGCATGTGGGATCCTGCAAGACGCTGGAATGCGGAGTGTGGGAGGAACATTTGCCGCAAATTTTCCATGCTACTGATGCACAGAGGTAATAGAGGTAGAGAGACAAAGCACAACCAACAGAAGAGAACGGGAGAGGAAAAGGAAGTCACCAAAGCATGATGGAGAGTGAGAAAAGAAAGAGCATGAGTAGGAGAAAGACAGAAGGCTCGAAAGGGTCAGATAGAAAGAAAGAAAAAAAAATATCTCTCCCTGATTTCTCTTGTTGGTTTCGGAGCTGCTTGGCAGAGAGTGAGGCAAGGACAGCAGGGCCAGAGTTTTAAATGTAGCTCAGTGTTGGCAGAGCCGTGTGTGAGTGCACTCTGTGGGAGCTCCAAATCTTGTCGCCCAGCGCAACATGGCGATTGTGACAAAACAGCAGAGCCCATCAAAACCCATTTACCCTGGTAGTACGCATATACCCCACAAGCCTGCGGTGGGATTTTCTATACACACTGGCTCAATTCTCACAAACCTATATAGGGCCATGCGGAATGTATTTCAAAACCATGTCTGGGATGCCACACTTTCTCTGGTTTCTGGGCTATACTAAAAACGGACAGTACACCGCAACATATTAGGTGACCATTGCAATATTTGTTTAATATGCATATGATCAGCAACACATGTCCATCCTCTCACACTTGATATCTTTTGTGGTATGACAAAGAGCAGGATAGAGGGGGATAGAAAAAAAAAATAATAGGGAAGAGTTTGTTCTCCCATGTGGTTTTGGCCTGTTCTGAAGGGCTTGGAGCCCCGCCAGTCTTTCCCCGGTCCAGCCTTTGATATGGATTGGGTTCATTATGTAAGTGAATCTATTGTCAAAGAATAAAACAATGTGGGGCCGGCAGGAGAGGTGTGTGTGTTTGTGTGTGTATTTGTGTGTGTGTGTGTGTGTGTGTGTGTGTGTGTGTGTGTGTGTGTATGTGTGGACAGTAGAGGATCTCAAATGCAAGTAGCTGAGGGGGCATTTAGTCAATTCAATTTAGTCGATTCAAGACACCTTATCATAACTCTGACATTGTGAAATAACCCCGCTCTCTCTTTGACAGAGGTGAGCTTCATATTCATGACAATATCATAACAGGTTTCTCACTTTGCAGCTGTAGTGAAATGTGTTTTAGCAGCAAATCTTTTGAGAATTCATTCATTCATTTTTTTTCAGCACTCACACAACTGAACATATAAAGTATAAGCTGACTTGTGGCTATCCTCAGTACCTTCCAAGTACTACAAATGGGTACCATCAAACCAGATTCCCTCTGATATATGAACCCTCTTACCTCCTCCCTGCTGTTTCCTCTTACGCAACACAAAACTACTAACATCTCAAACTAAACACAGCCTCAGCACCAAACCCAAGAACTTGATCAGTCCCATTCAGTCCGTAGACGATCTCAGCAAGACCACAACAAACAGAAAGAGGGGTAAGGCAACCCCCATGACATTGGCTTGCACTGCTCCAGACCTCCACCCCCACCCTCTGTCTTGCCCTTCTAGCGCTGCAGCAAGACCCCCCTTTTGCTGGGGCTGTAACCTCAGTGAGGCTGGGGAGCTGGGACTGAGCATGGATAGGGAGAGGAAGCCTTAGCCTTTTAGCGGTCTGCTGAGTTCATTACGGCTAAGCTATGGTGAGAGCAACAAACCTCAGCGTGGTTCCAGAGGTCACCCGCTGCACAGTGCTTCGGCGCCTCCAACCCGACACTGGGTCCCTGACCGTCGCCTGATCTCACAGACGAGGAGACGGGACACACTAGGCCCTGAACTGTGGCTTTAGGGCGTTGGAACACTGTCTGATAAGTCAGTGTACTGAAGACCAGCAGTTTGACTTGACTAAAGGCTGCACAATGCAAATTGATGCGCCAAGTTAAATTTGATGATGATGATTTGAATAAATGAAAATGAGAATGGTGTGTTTGGAGTTTACGGACCAGATAGTAGGTACTATAGAAGTTAAAGTTCACACACTTTTTGGTCCTGCTAGTTTGTTGCCAGCATGCCACTCCAAACCTGGTGCTGTACAATGTGAATGATGTAAGTAGGAAGGGATGACTCACAGTAGGTAATCGGTCAAAGGTGGAGTGTGTGAGATTGGGAGGGTCAACCTTGACCACAACCAGCCGGTAATAGAAGACTGGGGTAAGACTGGAGTCTGTGGTTTCCAACCCTTCTCTCCCTATTCCCCTATTCCTTAAGGTAATGTTTAGCTTGGTCCCGCTCCATCTTTTTCTCCCATGTTGAGACTCAAGATGACAACAGTCAGTGCTCAGGGACAATTATATTCATGATATTTCATAGAAAAACAACAACCATGTTTGACAGCATGATGTTGACTTTTCTGGAAGGCCAGGAATAAGCATTATGCTAGCACTCAGTAAGGACACCCACGGCCAGAAACCCAAAAAATAACGCCCTGGTCTGGGTTCAATATCAACAAAAACCGGAGATCAAATGTCTGCCTGTTTAAACAGTCATTAAGAAGCTTACTGGTTGTGTACTCGCATAAAAACGCTCAACAAGAAGATTCAATAAAACAATAAAATTCTCACATGGCTGCCGCACTACATGCTGGATTGGTATGACTTTTCCATGTAAAATCCCCTCATGACCAAAGATAAAAGTCTCCCTCACAAGTCTCCCCTCAGTTCTTCAGCCAAGTCAAAAAGAAGGGACCCTTTTTCTCCCACTGCTCCGCTGTCCAATCTGTCCTACAACCCACTTCCAATCACATGTTGCGACCCAGCTAGCGACATCACTCTTCAATAAAAGAAATGAAAGGACTGAAAATCACCATTTTTCTTACTGACAGAGGCATGATGTCACGTTCTACGAAGTCGTGGCAGTGTCAAATTTTAAAGGTCTCAGACATACTCATGTAGATGTGAGAGAGAGAGAGAGAGAGAGAGAGAGAGAGAGAGAGACAGAGAGGGGAGAGAGAGAGAAGAAGAGAGAGAGAGAGAGGGGACCAAGCTGAGTCCAGACAGGCTGTAGGAAGGGTGACGTAGTCGGCTCTGTCTGCGCCAGCACGACTAACCATTCACTGTGGCTGCTAATGAGCTTGAACTCTGACCCCTAGGCAGGGGGCCTGGTGCTAGACTGCCCCTGGTACTGCCTAACTGTTTTTATGATTTCATGAAGGAGGAGTGGGCTGCAGGGGAAATGGAGGAATGAGATCCAAAGAACAGGAGAAAGAATATGGGGAGAAAGAAATGGATTTCATATTCTAATTCATTGCATGACATGCAGCCTGAGATCAACTGACAACAGAACCCCAGTAGTTTCTCCACTATGTTCAAATGATCTGAGTAGAGAAAAACATTCTCCCTTAAATCAGGTCTTTGGGCAAGCTACTGTTTAACTTTGCCCTAATTTGATTTGGATCTCTTTTTATTAAGTTACAAAAGCTATCGTTATCCCTCTTCTCCTATGTTAAGTGACAGATGCCAAAGTTTTTATACAAAGGTACACATAGGAAATGCATACGTCAAACACACACACACACACACACACACACACACACACACACCTGCACATGCACACACACAGCTAGCCAGGTAGCTAGCGTTTCACTTCCTGGCAGTGGGGAAGCGGGGTGGGACGGTGAGCAGGGATTATATGATTGAATGTGAAAAGCGATCTGTAGTTTGGGAGGGTGGCTTTTTTAATAAAACAGACCTTTCACTGCTTTGCGGTGTGATATCCCTGAGAAGAGGTGCTCCCATTGCTGCAGGGGAGGGAGACAGGAGACGGCACAGGGCAACCCGATGGGCGGACTAACTGGTGAGGGTTATTAGAGGTTAAGAATCCTCAAATAATGAATGGAATCACTGGCATGGCTGGATAGCTGAAAGGCACTACTGATTGAACCAAGTTTCCTTTGTAAGCTGGTGAACAAGATTATATTAGAGTGAAGGTTCCTTTGAGAAACATCCAAGCCAAGACAGTGTCTGTGGTTACCAGCTGGGCCAGGTAGCCTCCTGTCTCATACGCCAGGCTACTGATGCAGGCCCAGAGAATGCTTCACCTGGGTGAATCAAAGATGCTTGCACCTGCAGTAAGTGTATCTAGGAGGGATTTTTGAAGTGTGACTGCATGCCAATGCAATGATGATGCAATGCTGAGAGCCAACAATTTTGTCTATTGCGTTAGGTGTCAACTGAATGAACCGTCAAATTCTCTGGGTCTGGTTTCCCCCCAAAAAAGTTTATCTTAGCATGAAGTAATTCATGGGAAACCTAGTCTAGGCCAGTGTGTTTGATTCTAGTCTAACTGCATAGCTCACACTGTCTTTGTGTCTTTGTTATTTATTTATTTTTCTTTTCCCATCATTCTTGAAACAACCTTCTCTATCAGGTCTTCCTTTTCCTTCCTTCTCTCCAGGTGTGTGTATATGCATGTGTGTGCGTGCGTGTGTGCGTGCGTGTGTGCGTGCGTGTCCGTGCATGCCTGTGCACATGTAAATGTAGCTGTTCTCCCAGGATGGGGCTAATCCCCGGGTGGCTGGAGTGGAGGGGGAGGCAGCACATGTGCGGATCTCTCAACTGCGGTTTGCGATGTTTAGTCTTGCCTCGTCAGCACTTCTTGAACCCAGTCCAGAAAAGCTTTCAATCGCCCATAATTCTAGACTCCCTCTGCATCCTGAAGCCCAATCACCCTCTCTGCCCAGAGGACTTCCCCATCACAAGATGAAAAAAAAATAACAAAATGAAAATAACAAAATCATCGTCAAAATGTGATACTGATTTCCTCCAAGGTAAAGACTGAGCGCCTTCAGTCTATTATTAAAGAAGGTATTTGCCCCGCAGGGACTTTCCAAATTTCACTCATGCTCTTTCATCACAAGGCAGGTTGGCACCAAGGTATGATGTTTTTCCATCACTAGCCTTTCTCCATCCCCACTTCTCTCCCCCCTGTCCCACCTCCCTCTCCCTTGCCCCCGCTTCTCTTCTTAGCTATCTCCAGGGCTGCTGATTTGCCTAGAAAAACAAGCAGCGTTCTGGCAGGAAGGTGGAGGGGTTTCCCCTGGTCTTGTGGGCTGGGACTCTGGCGTCCCTGTCAAAACACAAGCCACAGTCACGTAATAACATCAAATTACATCTGAGAGGATGGGAAGGTGCATGCATGTCACATGTTTGTTTCATCAAATATTTAAAGCAAGTACATTTTGCTTAGCAATGCAAATCTAATTTCGCTGACCTTGTCAGCATTTTTCTGTGTATTAGTAGTGGGTTTTGGTGGCTGCACTAGACAGTCTGATCTATCAGTTACAAAACAAAAAGAGTTTTTTAGACACAAGCAATAATCATGTTTGGCACAAAGGCTTTCTCTCTTGATCTCAGTTTTTTCTCTCACTTTTTTTTCTCTTTCTCTGTTATTTGTGTGTATTCATGCATGTGTGCGTGCATATGCGTGTGCGTGTCTGTGTGAGTGAGCGAGAGAGATAGATAGAGCGAGAGAGAGGGAGAGACAGAGAGAGAGAAAGAGAGAGAGGGAGAGATAGAATGAGAGAGAGAGACAGAGAGAGGGAGAGAGACAGAGAAAGAGAGACAGAGAGAGAGAGAGAGAGAGGGAAGGGGGGGGGATCATAAGGAACCTGTGGTATCAAAGGACACATAATCTCTCTGCCCTCACTCCCTTTCTGTTCTCTGCACCTTCAACTACAATAACACTGCGTGGCCCAACGCAGGACAACTGCTTAGCACAGTAATAACTTTTGCTTTCTTGGCCCTTGCAGCTGTCTGGTCACCAAGGTCCTCAGTCCATAACAACAGCTGAGGCTCAGACCTCTTTGCCTGCAACAACCTCCACATTACAACTGGCTTCACAACCTCGACTAAAATCCCTCCAAAGCTGTCCTCTTACTGTTTTTACTCAGCCCGCTTTTTAAAGATTTTTTCCACTACTACCTCACCCTCCCACCTAAAAAAAAGAAAGAAAAATTCTCGTACAACACCCATGTAAATCTTATCGTGACCAAAATTAGCCTCGCTAAAGCCAAGCATGTTCAATGTCTCCCTGTCATCCCCCGAACCCCCAAAAGGATTCATACTAATACCTGCAGGTTTCTCATTGACAAAAGTGAAAAACTCAACCCATTCTCTTGAGCAATACAAGGAAGGAGCAGCAGGGCCTCTTGTAACAGCTAACACACACAACACCCAGTGTATCTGTTACATCTCATGACCCCCCTCCCCCGCCGCCCCACCGCCACCCCCCTCCACACACACAGACACACACACACACACACACACACACTTCCTCTCTCTTGACCGGAGGAGAAACTGGAATATCAAACATATGAAACGATCAACTTACAACCGAAAGTGGGAAATCCGTGTGTCATCTTCACCCTCTCCTGGAAAACATATGCCCCACAGGTGGAAAGGCTGCACTGGAAAATGAGAATATGAGAATTCCCCAAAGAACAGGTCAAGTTCCACCTGCTCTCCCGGTTGCTGTGGCAACCAGCCACAGCCAAGTACCATGACCACAGAACTTGAATAGATAGAAAGGACACTTCCCGGTGTGCCATGGGAATTTCCTTTGGTACACCTATCATGGTTTCTGTAGAATTTTGATAATGTTGTCATGTAAATGAACCATTGTTTCATGTACGGACAGAACATGAGACATGAAGTTAGAATGCTCATCACACCTGCTGCTGCAACGTTCATCCAAATGATGTCGTTGCCATGGTAACTCATCAGGTTTAGGAGTCTCATGCACCAAATCAACACGGATTTCTGTGACAACATCATCAAACATTCTGTGGCAACCATTGTAAGTGTACTAGCCAAATGAATGTCGGTTTTAACAGGAATGACCATTCTATCAATTCAAATTCTATGATTATGACACTGTTAAACATGTTCAGCAGAACTGTAAATGGTTTTGGTTAATGCAAATTAGTAGCTCAGGTTTAACACAAAAACACACACAAAAACAACAGACACAAACAAAGATATCGGCTTATTTTATGATATTTATGGAGATGTGTATTTCCATAAAGCTGTGCTGTGGCATGCACATGGTCTGATGGCTGACTGTGGAAACACAATGGAAGAGTTTACCACAAGATGGCACTGCAACACTTCAAATCAATTCAAGGTGATCCTAGGATTTGTTGCACCACCCTGTGTTTAGAAGAACACACTACACACACATTTCCTGTATTCCTGTCATTAACATTCATACTTTGGGGGATTTTATATGCAAGTTTATTTGTAAGATTAAACATGATCAATGGTATGCACCATTTTCCCTGTTATGGCTTGCTGGAGTTTGTCACATGCAGCCACCAGCAACTGGCCATCTGCTCATTGTAGTGAGACAGACAAAGATAAAACAACAAACTAATGGTATTGCCCTGTGAAATGGCCTGCCGCAGTTTATCACCCTTTTTCCCCATTTGTTCAGAGGTCATTCAAAGGTGTTTGCTCTCATCTTTCCCTTATGCGGTGAAACTCATGTAAGGGAAAAGTGTGTACTAGAAGCTGAAATTATTTCAAAACTGGGTCACTCTCTACTTCTCCTTTAATAAGCAGGTTAGATATGAGCTCAGATTTGTCACCAGATTGCCGCCTGTTATAAATCTAATAAGGATAAAATTGTGACTCTTTTGGGGTAAATGGAAAAGTTCTTTCATACTGTAAAACTCAGACATGCTCTCTCATGTTTGGTTCTTATGGATTTGACCCAATTTTTTTGTTGATGTCAACATAATGTTTTGTCAAATTGGTTATTTGAAATTTGAATTCATTATTTGCTTTTAGTGCTGTTGCTCTCTATAGTGTATTCCGACTAGATATGTGCTGTGTCCCCAGTTGACTATATAAAGCGATTGGTAAAAAACAGCTCAGCATCCGGTAAACTATTTTCCCGAAGCAAGGAAATGGCGTCAACTCACTTTCTGTCCTATGGCTGACTATCCCTGCTTGTGTTTTTGTTTAAAGTGTCTCATATTGATTAGTCAACTTTGATAACTGTTTGTGCGGATATTCTTCAGTTGAGCCTGCCTTCTTCCAGCCCCACCGCATTACTGAAAACTGCTGACACACAAGCTAAATTGGCCAGCCCTGCTCTCTAACCTGGACCTGGTGCATCATCATGCCAATTCACTTCCTAAAGCCTGTCTGGTTTCATTTAGAATAAGGCCAAGAAAAAAAGAGAAGCAGTCTCTCTTCCTTTGTAGCGTGAGGTCTGGCGGTGAGAATAACCCACTCAGACAGTCAGACAAAGACAAGGATGCAGCTCTTGAATTCATTTGGGCTCAGTATGGAGGCTGCATCTGAAGATAGCTAAGCGACCGAGTGAATATCCAAAAGACACTGTAAAGATCCATTCACATCTTGAAGGATAATTATAAAGATAACTACATTGTTTCTCAAGCATTCACACTAGAATAATATCTGTGATCAGTTCCCTCAGTTGTCTCTGCGTCCACGAAATCCTCAAAAAATATAGTTATAGTTATGGTTTTGGATGTTTTTATAGTTATTGTTGTAGTGGGAATACAGACATTCTATTGACTTAGAATGATTTAAATCTTTTTTATCTTGTTCTAGACGTGAAAAGGCCTTAAGACTTTGTCTTCCAGAGCAGGCTAGTGAGCACATTGATCCATGCTTGGACATGCCCTGCTTATTGAAGGCATATTGCACTATGACACCCTGCACACTCAACAATCAACAATCACCCAGCTTTTTCATTCACAGGAATCACTGCTCACATTCCGACAGAACTTAGCAGACTTGGCAGAACTTGATGAGGCAGAGACACAGGTTAAATTATGAAAGGATGAATTCATGAATGAAACTATTTCAAAGCAAACATTGAAAAACAATTGCAGCACAGGGTCATTTCTGTTTTTCACCAATAAGTGGCGCCTTTGCTTTATTGTACTGTAATAACAGAAACACACACAATTGATGCCTACAGCAGGAGAGGCCTGCATACAGATACAGTTAAAATCTACACAACAAAATACATAAAGTAAAGGTTTTACAGTGCATAAACAAAGACAGGACAAACAAACACAAACGCACACGCACTTGCACAAGATCCCATGGTCCCATGGTCATGTTATTGTTGGATGCAGTGAGATGCATCTATTTCATGAGAACTAATTCTTAATTAAAGGTTTTAGGTTACATTTATTTGCACAAAATTGATCAAATGAACACCAAAAGAGGAAAAAATAAACACAATTGTGCATATGATATTTCACTTAGCAGACAGTGTGATTGGTTTATCCTACAGTAAGTCCATGTTAGATTGTTGAGGGATAGAGATTCCTTGACAATGCAATTCTAATTATTTCATAAACCTTTGATTTTACAAAAGAAAATGACCGGCCCACAATTTGTAAAGGTGAGATTATATAAGGAACATCAAACAGGAACAGAAAGGGTAGAATATGAAGCCTAGTAGAGCATTTTTTACTAAATCTTTATTTTTTATTCTTTTTTTTTTCATATCGTTTGGTGCAACTGCATGGCCATATTACAATATAGTATATACCTTGTGAATAAAGCATATTTGTGTCAAGTGAACCAAAGGTTTTCAGCTGTAATATTGTCATGTGTAGTACTGTGTAATATTGGGATGCCTGATAAACATAAAACGTCACAAGTGTTATATGTTTTCCATCAACACAAACATGCTATTAATTAAGACTTTACATAAATTAAGGACTCTTCTATGTAATAATGTAATCCATCACAACTAAGATCACTGACACCAATTCTAAGAATAGATACGCATATAATTACACTACAACAGTAGCAATGAAATACCTTTAAATTCAAACAGGGAGAAATCGTCTGATTCCCAGAAGCTCTTTTCGTGAAAATAAAATAAAATAATAAATAGATATTCAGGGCCATTTCTAAGGGAGAAACAATCTGCAATCCACAATTTATCTTGTTACTATCCAGTTACATATATTTTTACCAAACAAGACTAGTAGGCTATCCATATGGGTGTCAGTGATAATAGATGCTGCCTTATTACAATACCAAATTGCGTCCACAATGAGCCCACTGCAGAATCTGCCAGCGCTTCTTGTTTGCACATTGCCTCTGACATTATAGCAACATATGGAGAGTTTTATGGCAAAACACAATCAATTTTAACTCTACTTAATGGATTCAGATGCATAGCTTCAAAGAATTGTGAATGCATGCTAGGTGGAGAAATAAGACATTTGTTGGTTACTAAGTTAGTAGCCCCCTAACAAGGTGGATTTTTTGACAACTGTGACTCCACTGCAATCACTTTTTTGTCAGAATAAGAAAAGAAAAAGTGAAAATTTGGGAGAAAGAAAGAAAAAGGTATGGAAATTACTGAGCTGACTGGTGTAGTCCATTTAATATAGTTTTGTTATGTCTGAAAATTTGATTGCATAAATATTTCATGCCTGAAATTCAAGGTGCAGTTGGCTCTTGATGTGAACAAATGTCTCAAAAACAGCTGTTGGTCTAAGATCCACTTTTGAAGATTACTGATAACACACAACTCTATTCTCAGGCCATTGGTGTTCGGCAAAAAAAAAAAAAAGTGAAACCACTGTCTTTCCAATGACACTTAATTGCATCCCCATCCTCCCATAAGTGGATTAAAATCATACTATAAAGCAAGGAATCTCTGTCTGTGTGTCCGTCGGGAATCTCTGTCTGTCTGTCTGTCTGTGTGTCTGTCGCATATCTCGAGAACCGTTCGTCCGATCGACTTCACACTTGGCGGGCGTATTGCTGGGGACCCAAGGAAGTGCAGTGTCGGATTTGGTGCAATTCAGACACGTGACACGTTCAATATTAATAAACTTTGAATAAACAAGCGAACAGCGCTCTGTGCAGCAGTGGAACGGGCACTGCACTAGTGATACCAATTACCAGAGATAATGGAAAATGTGTTTTGAGGTTATTTCAAGGAAAGGGTCCAAGCAGCACACCGTATGTGGGTCAGTGTAGTTATAGTCAAGGAGCCGTACATTACATGTGGAGGAATTATTGATTGAAACCTGGCGCTCCAGGTCATTAGGTCATTGTGTGATAATTTGTGACAAACTATCATCTCAAATATGTCTCCTTAAGGATATACTGTTTGGCAAAATGTTGGTCAGTCGTACAGTCTTAGTTTTACAGTCTTAAACACTTTTTTCGTGTTTTGTGTTTTTCAACTGGGCTTCATCCTGATTGTTGTTTGTTTTAGCCTTCTTTCATAATGGACCTAAAGTTGGATGCAAATTAAATATATTGTTCACCCTGGCCTACTTTTTAGTAGTGTCCTTCATCTCAACTCTTGAATCAACATCCCAAACCATGATGCCATCTACCAAAAGACAGACCCATTTCCCAAAACTATAAACACTATTCCCCTGTTTTCACACATGATTCACATTTGTTGAACTTTTTGTGAAAAACTCTACACACAAATCCTTTCATATATCACTGGCTGCAGCATGTGCTCATTTAGAAAGCACTGGCATTCAATATCATTAACTCAAGTCATCACAGCTCAAACCCAATTAACACACAATTCCCCAGGTGCAAACATTAAGAGTCAAAATTGTTCACACACCAATCAGAACCTCAGGATAAATATATAGATAGATAGATAGATAGATAGATAGATAGATAGATAGATAGATAGATAGATAGATAGATAGATAGATAAAAGGGCCATGGGTCAGTTCACTTGTTTTGGAACAATGGATCCACAAAGACCTGAAGGTAGAAGAAGAGGACACAGGAGAGGAGGTGGAAGAGGAAGGGCAAGGGCAAGGGCAGGGAGACAAATAGTTTCTGATGAGATTCTCAAATTGGGATGCTGAGGCAGAATAAATGTGATTTCTTTCTTTATCTACAAACTGTTATTTTTTTTATTGGTTTATATTGGTAAATACATGGAAATTATTTTACTGTATTCTACCTTCTTTATCAGCTGCATATTTTTACAGTACATTTACTTTTTCACTCAATTTCAGTTTATTTTACTACAGTACATTGAGGAATTAAAAATGTTGAAAATGTATACATATATATGTATATATTGTGTTCATCATGTAAAGAGGTTGTTCTGGGGGAAAACCATAAGTGCCATTATTCATTGCAGTAACAGGTTTTTACAGTAGTGTTTTGAATTGATCTCACCAGTGTGTAATGGCTACTTTGTAGTGTGTGTGTATTTGATGGCTTTTGTGTGATGTCTGAAGGCAAAGTTTGGTTTAGATGTAAGATTACATGGTTTTGAGTGGAGAGTTTGGTTTTGACATGGAAGTTTGAAGTTTGTGAAGATGAGTGTGCAGTTATGCATTTGTGTTTAGAGTTTTGGGAAATGGAGCAGAATTTCAAGAAATGTGTCTTAGCAATCAAGAAAAACTGTAAGCCTGACCAAGCCCTCGTCTCTGTTGAAGATCATGTGGATCATGTGATCATGTGGTTTCTAACACCCTTGTCTCTTCACAAAACAGTCTGTTAGCTTTCACCGTTCTGGGCTGAGTTAATACATGCAGAAGGTTATTTGCGTCTGGACAGCTAGGTCTGAGCCTCGAGCGTGACGGCCTATTAGAATTATCATATTATATGGACTACTTCCTCTTACACTTCATCGAGAGCAAGGTCTAAAAATAGTAGTAGGCTTAATGTAGTTAAGGTTTTCAGTATTGACAGGATGGAAAATTTAATTATAAATATAGCCGCAAGTGGCAATTGCGGGGTCCAAGCACAATTTGAAAAGACAGACAAAACAGAAGCTGACAGGTTGTGAAGATCGGACACACACTCTATTAGTTAAGGCTTAGCACCAGCTTTTGTGTTGGCCCATGACTTCTGTAAAATTCATCATTTCATTGCAACCACATTGTTGAAGTTATTCACAATGGCCAGACTTTCTATTAGAACACATACCGCTTGTTCTTGACAACTAATGACTTCAGTAAGGACAAGCCTGGATTTGAACCCACAACAATACTAAGTCACATGGGCCAGAAAGCCGCTGCTGCACTGCTCTCTATGGGTTGAAAGGTCTAGCCAAAACCCAATCAGGTATTTTGCCATTGACAGATGATGTCAAACACCAACTTTGAGTTTTCTACTCTCTGTGATTTAGTGTTGATTTACTTTTCATGAAACTTCAAAATGGCCACAGTTTATCAGGGACTTGAACTCTCAACCCTGTGGTCCAAAGTCCTGAGCTTTACCACTCTGCCAACTCTCACTTCTGTGTGTGCCACAGTGGGGAAACAAAAAAAGCCTTAGAAAGAATATTATAACTGTACTAGCGCACCACATTAATCAATTTACACATGGCTTTACAGACATCATCTTGACAGTCCAGACATCATTTGTCTTTAGTTTGATGAAGATTGATCAAACTATCTTGAACATATCACATTGTCAATTTATTAAACTATTTGCAGCTGCACATTTCCATCTACTGTACGCTCAATTTTCAATATATCATTATGCATTTTGGGCTGTTTACTGATTAAGGTATGACAATTTCAAAAATCATGTTTTTTTCCTGTAACATACGGTTTAGGAGGACAACACTGTGGGATCACAGTCAATTTTTGCTATAAACAGAGGGGGGGGCGACGTCAGAATCGGGGGTAGGTGCCAGAGTACGAAAGATTTATGTCACTTCAGCCAACATGATCTGAAATTTTCAGGTCTCTAGGACATACGGTTGATTTTTAATGAATTTTTGAAGTTGTGACTTTAATACCAATGAAGATTTGGTTATTATGCAATAAGCCACACCCACTTTCATCAATAATGACCACATTTCATGGATCGACTTGGACATCATCCTATAATATGTGTAAAAATTTTCATAAAAATCTATGCAGTCAATTATGAGATATTAACTTTTTGCATTTGTAGCGCCCACTAGTGGTACAGCTCAAAATGCTTTTGCGGGTGTGTTCACACAACACTTCTCAACATGTGTTTCAAATTTTGGCTTGATTAGATGAATGGTTAATGAGTTATTGCCAATTGTTATGAGTTATTGCCAAGTGTTATGGCGTGTTTTGTTAAAAGTTTATTGGTCGATAAAAGCCAAACCATTTGACCTATCAATAACCTTTATACAACTTTGAAAGAGGATGGTCCCAATATTCTGCACACCAAGTTTCATGTGAATTGGATGAATGGCCCAGGAGGAGTTGCGAAAAAAGTGTTTCTTAAATAATTCAAAATGGCGGACAATGCAATATGGTGGACATTGAAAGTGATATATGGGTTGGACTCGGCACATTCCAAAGAATCTGGGAACACAAGAATTTTCAGTCTACGACACACGGTTCAGAAGTTATTGGCCTGCAAATACTTTTAGTGGAAAGAAAGAAAGAAAGAAAGAAAGAAGTAAAGAATAATTCCAGCAAATATAGTAGGGTTCCAGCACTATGTGCTTGGACCACTAATAATAATAATAAGAATCCTTACAAATACAATAGGGTTCCAGCACCTTCAGTGCTTGGACCCCTAATAATGCCTATAGTGAGGAATGATGAGTATTAATAGTACAGGGTGAAACTGGCTGTCTATACAACTGTACATCACTGACCATAACAGGGACGAGACATGGTGACAGCCCACATAAGATAAAGACTTGTATTGTCCCCGTGAGGAAATTTGTCTCGGGCTTTGTATTGCTGTGTCACTTAATAAAAACACCAGTTCCATACATAGCATACTTCACATCATACAAACAAACATGTAACGTAATACTGTGTGATATAGCAAAATGTCAGTCTCAAAATTTTCCAAAACCCCCATTGCAGGATACAGAGATACAATACCTGTAACTTTCTCAGGAATCTACTCCAGCAGCAGACTTTCATGCAAGAGAGTTGGTAGATGATTCAGACAGTTTGATTCTTGTCTTGTTATTGGACATGGTCAATTTAAAAGACAGCATTTTCCACCAGCATACAAAGAGAAAAGTTACATCCCATACTATAATGAATCATTAATAGTTTGATAACATTGATTGATGTTGCACAGAGTCAAGAATAGGCCTACAGATCATTGATTAGGCCTATTATTATTAGTAACTATACAATCTAAACCAGTATGAGCCTACTTTAAGCTACCACTTGTCACAACTGCCCCAGTAAATTAACCTGCACCAATCTGGTCGCAGTTTATCACAAATTACTAAAGCTGGGTATTGGCAAGGACCTCACCATACGATACGTATCACGATACATGGGTCACGATACGATTGTATCACGATACATTGCGATACGATACATATTGCGATACATTGCAATACTCTACATAATTTACTGAAAATTTTAAAATAGAGCTGAAAATACAACTTGCTGTGTACCACCTGGGTAGTCTAATATGTACATCACATTATATTGATAACTCAGTGGACAATTTGAGTCAAAACTAGGCTATTTAATTCAAAGGGATTTGAGGGAAATTTAAAGGCCTATTTCACTGCTGTGAATATGATGATTTATTAAAACTAGGTCACCCATGTAGTAGAAATGTGCAATTATTTTTGAAATTGGAGCCCTATGACCAGAGAAAACTGAGAAAACAGCTGTAGCTCTTAAGGGGGAATCCTACAACAACCAGAATGCATTGCGTGTGTCACTGACTCTGACGGTGTGTTCACGGACAGTGTAG
Source organism: Centroberyx affinis (assembly GCF_046629955.1). NCBI lineage: Eukaryota > Metazoa > Chordata > Actinopteri > Beryciformes > Berycidae > Centroberyx > Centroberyx affinis. The sequence continues at coordinate 224,354 of NW_027281907.1, read as the reverse complement.
CACCAAAGACAAAGTTAGCAGAGACAAAGTAGCATTATATCTCTTTACTGAGGCTTATGTTCATTTACAAAATGTTTTTCCTCATCGAGTCTGGATAAATCGCACCCGTTTTCAAAGGATCATAAAACAAACCAGTGCACTGGAGTCAGTTACGTTATGTGGATCAACTCACCGAGTGCTGAACGCTGGATGGAGCCGCAAGTTACAGGTAAAGTTAACACAGTCGCTGTTCGCTGTTGTTCTGTATTCAGAGTTGGCAAAGTCTGATATAATATTCTGTCAGAAAACAAAGTCAGGTTCACCAAAGCACTGTGAAGTTTGTTGCAGCGTGGAGTTTTCTGTCTGTTGCCCTGACGATCGTCACCGGGCGTTCACAGGTGTTCAGCCCCCGGTGCAGAGCGTCTCTCTCGGCTGACGCTGTTACAGCTCCCGTGGTCGCCCTCTCCTCCACACTCTGTTTTGTCTGATTCCACAGCACTATATTCGGCCTCATAAGTTGTAATAGTGGCGCCACATCTCTGCTCCGACATTATATTGTAAAGCTAGTTGTTTTTTTGTATTAGATTCAACTCTTCTGGATGAATCACGGAGAAACTTAGCAGCTTAGCTTAGCTTAGCTGCGGCTGAAACGTCGCTCCGCCGCATTTTAAATCCATTTAAAACATGAATAATTTTTTAATGTATCGATACGAGGGGCTGGAAAATCGATACAGTATCATGGAATAAAATATTGCAATACTCAGCTGTATCGATTTTTTTGCACAGCCCTACAAATTACATACTTATTTTTAACATGCTATAAAGGTTGAAGAGAGCTAAATCTTTGTGGGCTAGTTGCCAGCTGTGGCTGCTGCTTCCACCTGCTGCCCCAGCCACAAAATGAAGCACTAAATAATAGGCCTTTCTGTCAGAAGCCCTTAACCGCTGTTGTAACTAATGGTCACAAATTAATTTCAGCAGGTTCATACAGTCAACAGTATGCCGAGAGAGTCCAACGCCCAACCTGACAACACATGCACATATTAGAAACATGCTTTAAAGTAAATGAAAGTGACAAAAAAAGTGACTAAAGACCTGAAACCAGAGGCCAGAATCTTTGTATTGATTTAAAATTAAAAGTCTAAAAAAAATCTAATCTAATCTAAAAAAAAAAAGTGAAAAGTAAAGTTTTTTAACATTGTTGTTGGTGTCTGGAGCAAGTCTGGGTGGTTCCATCCTCTTAAAAGTGTCCTTTTGAAACACTTGCGTTTTGTTGTGACTGACTTCTGTTTTGTTGTGTTTGTATTTGCAGCGTTTCTGTACATGTGTTTTCTGCATTTGCATCGTGACTTTGCAGCATGTTTTTAATATGCAGAGCATGTGTGGTCAGTTTGGTGAATGTGTTTTCTGAATTTGCGTGTTACTGAAGTTGCAGCGGCCACCGTACAAAAAGACAATTTGGCAGAAAACACGATGCGCGCATTGAGCACTGGATTTTCCTGACAGTTGTTTTTATATTGTTTTATAACTTGCACTTGCTTAGGTAATACTGTAGACATTGTGAAATTTCCTTGGGGTTTTGTATGTGACAATTGTATGTGACAATGTGTTTGTGACAATTTTTGTTATTGAGTCCTAGGGTTGAACTATTTTTCAAGGCAGGCGGTTACATGTGCAGATGTTTCTGAGGAGATAACTATCAACATGGTGATATCCTCTAATGCGTACATGTGGGTAAGTACTTTATTCCATCCTGCTGGCCCCATCAACCAACATCTATATATCTCTCTATTTAACTTCCTCTTTCATTGTGACTGTGCTCTGCCTTCGTCTTCAGATCCTGTATTTGGAAAAGTGGGTTAATTTGATACAAGTTGGAATCAGCCTATTGTAGAGGAAGAGCCGGCATACTGTGGAGATAAAAGAATCAAGGGGCTCTTACGATGCTCCATGAGTCTGCCTTGATGCTCATTTATTCTGGGACTCAAGGTCCTGAATAACACAAATAGGAAATATACTCCCATATCATTTCTTGTGCACTTTTGCTTTGCAATGTGCATATAAACCCATTACGACTTCATCCCTCTCACTCTCTCTCTCTCTCTCTCTCTCTCTCTCTCTCTCTCTCTCTCTCTCTCTTTCAACATAATACTGGTGATATATTTACCTATATACTCAACAGTCATTCCTAAAGCATGCACACATATTGATGTGTGCCAAATATAAATAAAATAGAAATGAGTCCAAAGAAAACAGGCAATTAGGCAAACCCATTACCCTTATAAGTAAACAGGGAGATTTCATTTCTGGTCATAATTCATGACTATAATTTATTAATGCTATATCAAACAAGGAAATGAATGAACCCAGATCTTTTTGCTGCAGAGAGAAGTTAGTTCATTTTTTTAAATAACAGTGAAGATAATGGGCAGCCTTATTGAATGTGAACTGAGTCACGAGCGCCACCGTTCATGTGTTTGCACCATCATAATAAGCCGTGTATGTGGAGCAGATGACTTTTATTAGGCACTGGGGTGAAGAGGTTTCTGGAACTTACAGGTCATTATGCCATAACTGATGTTAGTGCTGCATCCTGTTGAGAAACATGGGGCTAGTTTATATTACAGTGACAGAGAGTGAGGGAAGAGAGATAAGATTAACTGAGAGACTAAGAGGAAGACTAGAAAGTGATGCATATGTAAATATGTGGGGCTATGGATGGAAATGAACTTACAGCTATATCTGGCACAATATATTTATTGAGCATTGTCCCTGTCAAATAAACAAATAATAAAATAAAATGTGTACCTTTATGTCTAAAAGGTTTCAGCTTTCAAATATTATCATTTATGCTTACTTGTTATTCACAATTTATTTCAAGTTTTTAAATGTCACCTTTATTTAACCAGGCAAGTCAATTAGGCACAAAATAGGGATAAAAGACAGGAAGGTAGCAGAAAACATAATAAAAACAATAAAAATGAATCAGAATTAATAAATCAGAATTTAGTTACTCAATAAACAATGTAGTAAATGATTCTCTAATGCCTAATACTTTAACAGTTGCGAGATTACTAATTAAATGGTATAATTCGCTGATTTTAAAGGGAAGATGAATATAAAAATCTATCTACTAGTCTATCCTACTTATCTCTAATCAAGTCCCCTCTTAGGTCATTCAAAAGGTTGTCAAAACATTTTTTTTTAAGAAATCTTGCTGCCTCCTGGAACATTTGTCAGTAATGCTACTGCGAGGCAGTGGGGATTTTAACCATTATCCTCAGAATCACACAAGTTAATTCTATTTCCAACCATCAGTATTTCATACTAATGCAACCAAAGTGTATGAGATGTCTTGCATGTGGGTTTGACAGTAATGAGTTCTTGCACTGCTAACCAATGAAATGGTGTCAATTCCTCAAAAACAAACTTTTTGAATGTCCTAGGAGAGAGGTTAATTAGTGATCCCCTTTAGCTGCCTGTGTGTGTGTGTGTGTGTGTGTGTGTGTGTAGGTGTGTGTGTGTGTGTGTGAGAGAGAGAGAGAGAGACAGAGAGAAAGAGAGAGAGATGATCTGAGTTTCTCTGCCAGAGCAGAGGCCAGGAGGGAAGAAGAGGAGGTAAGAAGAGGAGACAGAGGAGGAGAGAAGAACATGGGGGACACAGAGAAGGTTTCATTCAGCAGTTATGCCACTCTATATTGAAACCAGTGCTTAGCAACAGCCACCATCCAAGTCACTGTTGTCATGGAGACAGGCACAGGATGCAGCAATTTGAGCATTTATCACTACTGAGAATTCAAAGTCAACATTTTAAAAGAGAAAAATGTACCATTTTACTTGTTTGTTTGATAATTAAGTTTTGAAGAATGCCAAACCTCACATTATTCAGTTACACACGTTTTACTTGAGCATAGATGGATAAAATATCAAACAATCCAGATGTCCATTTCCATTTTGAAAAACAACGGGTTTTATTTATTCTGGATTGTGCCATGAGTCTCACTGCACCAGTTAGCCGACACCTTTAGGTTGCTGTTTACAATGAATTATGTTCCATATTTAGCCTGATAACAAACTGACTGGGGTCAAATGGTCACTTGTTTACAAAATGAAATATTTGTCATGCATCTGGAGAAAAGACTGAGACTTATCAGAATATGCTTCATGGATACACTGGTCCCATCATTACTGTACTGCGACAAGCTACCCATGTCCAAATTGACCAGAAAGAGGCTTACTGGGTTAATGTCAGGTTCACATGTTGTTGTTTCTATGTGAGCTTGTACAATATTGAGTAAGCAATATGTTGCAAATGTTTGAACTGAACCGCTGTGTTTGTTTTGCTCTATTAGTATTGATTGCCAACCGCTAATAGAAATCTGGAAACTGCAGCTGGTCAACTTGTTGTGTACATCATCTAGCCTGCCAACATAATATCAAACTGACTAGGGCCCTTTTCATAGCTGAATTTTATCTATTTTCTCTCCATCCATTTTCTATCCATCTTCTCAGTTTTGACACATTAAATGACATGAATAGCTGGACAACACAGAAATGAACAAGAACAGATATGTAGTAACTTGTGTTACTTTGCTCTGTTGCCACAGCAAAGAAAATAACACTTTTGCTTGTGTTGTGTATGGTTGTGATGAATTCCAAGTAAAGTTAATTTTGCCTGTGATCACTCTTTTTGATGTTCTTAACAGCTGAACCTAAATTCTAAGTCTTCTTTGATATTAAATCCCATAATCTAATATCAAGCTAATCATAGGCCCACTAGCCCGGGCCCACATCTGTGCCCCAGAGACGGTCATGCATTTGCACAGAGCCTTAATCAGGCCCTTAACTATGTTACTGGGTTAAACAGGCCGGTCATATTTTGGTGCGGAGAGGGTCTGAAATACATTAGCTGGCCACTCTCATTAATGCCTATATGGAGCTGCATAATTTGCAACTCTTTTAAGGCCCATCAGCAGTCTCACACACACACACACACACACACACACACACACACACACACACACACACACAAAAGACTATTGTTTTTCTTGTGACCAAGCTTTAATTGCTTTCCTTTGGGTATTGTGTTCAATATGTTTACAAATTCTAACAATTGTTGACACTGTTCTCAAAATTATTCTCATCACCTTCACAGCTAATTTGCTAATTTTTGAAGGTTGAGGTGAGGAGTGCCATACACTGTGTACACATGTAACCACAAAGACCCACAGTTTCTTGTACAGACAAAGGAACATAATAAATGCAGCAGTGGCCAGAACAAAATAATAACAATAAAAGGAGAAGAAACCACTAGTCCAATAGATAACTGACACTCACGTTGCAGGGCGGATTAAGGAGTGGGCCTCTTTGTGTTGGAATGGTGAGATTGCTTGCTAGAAGGCAGCGAGTGGGTGGGTGGCCTTTTGCAGACACACAAGGCAGAGAACAGGATGACATTTAGCTGTGGGAACATCTCTGATACCTGGCAGGTGCTTAAGAATGGGTGCTGGACAGTGGCATGTCCTGGGGGCGGCCTGGGACGGCAATGGCCATACCTCAAATTTGATTGGCCACACCAGAGGGCACCTCAGAAATGCAGAGTTATGATTAGTTAATTTACATTTCCTTGGATATTCACAGAATTCTGATGCTGCAAGACATTTTCCCGTTCATTTGTTGACAGGATTTTGTATTGTGTTTGTGTAAAACAAAGTAATATGCAAAACATGAACATACATGTTTTCCTTATCTGCTTTCCATGCAGGGAAACTAACAAAGGTTATTACACAAAAGGGTAACCTAGCGTCACCTAGACATATCGTATCCTTTTTAAGTAGTGGGACAGGTGATGTTCTCCCTGATGCTTTGTGCCTTAAAGGATAAGTCTGGCCCAATTTCTCCCTCCTAAAAATTCCTGTGGACCTTTACATGCTACTATCAGAGAAACAGCTATCATGCGGCTTATTTCCTTACCTCTGGATGGCATTTGCTTTCATTCAACTCAAACAATATCAAAACAAGATTTCTGAGATGGCAAACCACAGTAGGTATAGTTACGTAATCCATGGAGGACATGTGTTTTTGCTAAATGCTATCCCACAGTGCAGAGTTATGATGGGCAGGCTGAGGCAGCTTGTTTTATGCTTTGACATGTAGATGCACAAATCATTCAGACATAATGATAATAAAAAGCTTGTTTCCACCCGCTGGGAGGCCTGTTTCAAAATTTAGAAAATGTAGGTAAAATACTGGACATCTACAAAAACCCCTCCGGAAGGTTACCACAAAAATCTAAGGAATTTCATAATGGAGAGAGGGCTCTCTGGAAAATGGGTTTAGCATTTACCATGGCTGGAATTACCCTTTAATCCCACACAAACAAGCCAAGAGCAATCTGGAATGATGATGCTAATAACGACATCAAGGGTACATTTGGATTTGGTTTTTAGGGCTGAGGACATGATCGAAACTTAAACAAGATGCACTTATTGTTTCTGTTTGGGCGAATTCACAACATTTGCTTGGGGTAAGTCACAAGTATAATAACTTGTCATACCTTCCATATGCCACATTCACAAAATAAGTCTATGGCTGGACATGCGATTGGTGCTGGGAGGCCAGATGAGACTTAATTATGTTACAGTCCATAATGCAGCTGCTGCACCTACATCAATCTTCAGGTGAAAGTAAGCAACACTTCGCTACTGTGGAAACTCTTCACGATGACGGGGTGTAATTTGTAAATGCTCCTGTTAAGCTTACATCGTCTATTTAGGTGTGTGTGTGTGTGCGTGTGTGTGTGTGTGCCTGTCTCACGACTTTCGTGTTCACTAACTAAGACCACGCCACTATGAGATGTATTTAGACAGTTTATTGAGGGAAAGAGGGGTCGAGAATGGAGGGATGAAACAAGGCTCGAGGGTGGAGGGATGAATCAGGGGTCAAGATGAAGGGATGAATCGAGGGGTCGGATGAGTTGGGGTCGATGGTTAGCTCGAGGAACCAGGGAATTGAGACTCAGGGTGGGGGCACTGTCTCGCTGATGGGGAGTCTTCTGGCTCCATCATTTCCCCCTGTGGTTCCTGTACTGAGAGGGAAAAGCATGAAAAGACAGAAAAAAGGGGTTGGGGGGGAGGGATGAGAGAACTGAGACATACTGAGAGAGAGAAAAGGTAATGATTAGGCGCATTTAAATAGGGTGGAGCAGGAAATTGAATGTGTGCTTGAGGCGTGGTCTTGTTCCCAAACCTTAGTTATAATAATAATAACTTTATTTGGTGTGAGAGTTATGGCACAATCTGTAAAAATAGAAAAACAAAACTGTTAACTGTGTATATCCTATGTTTATCATGTGTGTCATTAATCATAATTATGAAGTTTACAGGATTTGCTCTTGAAACCTCAACTGGCCTTTCTAAGATCTAAAATCCTCTATGTCCATAGCTTAGACCCCTGTCACACACTCAGGACATCACTGAAGACACCCAATTGCTAGTTTAGCAGAACTTGAGTGACCTAGACATAAATGTCAAGAGAATCCAAGATCATAAAAGGCTGTTAATCACCACTTGACTATATCCTCCTGGGATTTGAACACAGCCTCAACTACACACACGCACACTTGAAGCTGAGAGCAACACTCTCATTCTGTTTAAATGCAAGCGAACTCTTACAACTTTGTCTCACTTGGTGAACCTGACTGATCAGTGACAAGATTAGACAAAAATAGAGACATGAATGTAATGGTTCTGGCACAGCTGTCATGTGGGGTAGCCCTGTAAGTTTAGCTGTGTGAAATATTGTCACTGTAGTGCATATTCATTAGGCTCCCACAGCCCCACCAAGAAAACCCTTACTTCAAGGAAAGTGATAAAAAAAATTATATTGTGTCCTCCTGTCTGTTTGTTCATGTGTCTTGGTATAATGTTGTATCTGACGAAGGAAGCTCTACAAATCGTAAATGGTGCCAACAAATCAAACCTACGATATGCTCTGTTAGGAGAGCAGGTGCCAAGTCAGCATGTCAACAAAAGAGACTATAGTATGTCCTTAGACAGCTGTTGTCTTTCCAGGAAAATAGGCTAATATTCAATTTAACGCACAGCCTTTTTTCAAAAAGAGGATTAGCTGTTGTTTAAAAGCAAAGGTAATCACCATGGGTATCACTTACAATAGAGGTACAAAAGGTTAAGCTCATATTTCTACTTTTTTTTATTAACACTACACAATGCAACTTTAATGAGATTTATGAATGTGTCCATGTGCTGCTAACAGAAATCAGTAATCCAGGCTTCAAACTGTGTTCATTGTACATCCTAAATGCATAAAAGATTTAACCAGAATTAAGGAGGGTGACAATCGCACCCATAACAACAGATATTTTCATTTTACATTAAGAGTTTAGAAGGGTAGTGGTGCCCGTACATGTTAATGTTCTTCAAGCACATGTAGCGCCTCATGCTACATAAATCATATCCAGTCGTTGCCTTTGTCACTGATAAGTAAAGACCGTTTTGGAATACATTCACCCAACCAATTACTTTTAAAAAGCTTCCAGTGGAACGGATAGTCAGGCGGTGAATCCTAAACCAAGCCATGTGGCTGTTTCTTAAGACACGTGGATGTGCAATTCAGAGCATTCAGTATTGTATTGTGAGTTCATGGACATGGGCACTGAAAGACTGTGAGCATCGCCAATGTCAAATGCAAAGATTAGGTCCAACTCCAAGAGCCTGCCCGACTGCAGTCCAACAAAGAAATTAATTTATTTTAAATGTGATCAGTATTGGCGCAATGTTCCTTGAGTTTATAATTAGCTCACATTGCGATACATCAAAGTGACTGCTTATGAACATTCAATACACATGTTCTGTATTTGGTATAATTAGAAGATAAACACTGAGCTTAATTAAATGTCTGTCAAATGAAGACAGAGGGCACTGAGACTCTTGGAAGTGAGCGCCTTCTTTCTGAGTTGATTGTGACGACTAGGAACGTCACTGACATTTCCAAATATGATATACTGTATTTTCAGGACGCAGGGCCACTTCAAACCAGGTAGTCACACATTTTAGGAATGTGTTTAGGAGCCTTGAACATGATTTAACAGATTTTCAAAATTTTATTTTATTTTTGAAGAATAACACAAAATATCCAAACTTCAAATTTGGTATTTGATACATTTGCATAGAACCTGAATACAGAAATTATTTAGCAACTGCAACATGTTCCTCTATCCAGCATTTAGAACAGATATAATTACATTCTCAAAAAATGACATTTTGACATTCTAACATTTCTCATTTCTTACGAAGAAATACAAGCTTCAAGTAACTTTCCATCAAAAAGATGGCTTGAGAAATGGGTTTATATCCATTATATCCAGCCTTTTATGAGCCTTTATTACTGAGGAGCCATAAACCATACAAGATCCACAAGAAATTTTCTAAACACTTGTTGACTTCTCTTTCCACTTAATCTATTTTATTTGCATTTGATAAATCTTCCCCTTGGCCTCTTTGTCTAACAGATGTGGATTGATTTCTCAGGTGTCAAATGTCAATTTGGTGTGTGAGATGCAGCCGTCCTGCTCACTGTATGAACAGATGGTCGCCTGGGTGCGTTACCAATATTTAACCATTCCTGTGGGTCACAGCACTGCTCAACAGTCTTGGCTAGAGGGTATCAGCATGTTGTAGCATCATACTGTGCTTGCTGTTGACTGTTGCCAGGTTAACAGTACGCTAATTTGTAGCTAACCACAAATGGCAGAAAGCGTCCACAATTTCCAGAGTTTATCAGAGTTGAATCTATTTTAACAACAATATGGAGGATCAAACACAAACCAAGTTTATTGTTGGAAAGAAAGAATGCACATATTGACCTTTTGGATCCTGTCCATATGACCAAGATGTATAGCAGCATGGGAAGTGAAAGAATGTCCAGAGGAGTATCGGTCCGGTGTACCATTCAAAAGTTGTACTGATTAAATGAAGTAGTAGTAGTAGTAGTAGGACACAGACATTTTTTAGGCTACAGTGGCATTTCAGTCAGGACTACACATGTATTCAAGTTAACTGTATTAATTATGAGAGTAATATGCTCGGGGTAGTCCAGGTGCTGGAGTGTAGGCCGGTAATGAATTGCTAATTGGCTGTCAGCACAGTGACTTTGTGTGGTGTTTTCCAAGTATTCTTATGTATTTATGTTCAGCTCTACGCCATTCCCACCGTGTCACTGCATTCTCTTGTTAACATACATTTAGACTCCTCTTCCTCAGTGATAAACAGGTATTTACGTCACATCTTTAAATCCCTATTCCAGTTCTCTCCATGTTTCTATAACACAGACGGAGAAGATAGAAGAAAAGACACTTCTTATGGTCCTGGAAGACCTGGAAACAACCATGCAATTCAAACACACACAGACACACACACACACACAAACGTTTTGCTTGTTATTAATGGTAAATAATGGAGTGTCTAACCTGATAACCAGACTGCTTAGGTGTAGCTTATTAATTAGCAATTCATAATGATATTCTGTGATGTTTCCTCCAGTGACATCGACGTCAGGCTGCTGCCTTAATTGACGACAGAGAGCTTTGTACAACACACACCAACTCTCGTAATAGACATCACTTCAACAAAATGTGAATACCTTCTAGCTATGACGCTGCTCAACAGACGAGGTGACATTTCATCTCAGTGTCTTCTGCTGATAATATTCTTTGGATTTCATGGATACCTCAATCAATGCAGCCAGTATCTCAGGTCTAAGGCCATTAGTTTCATTGTTCAGGATAATTGTCTGCGACAGAAAACGATAGTTAAGTATTGTAACTCTAGTTCTATGATCACAAGCGGAGCCCACTAACAGGGCTCTATTGGTTTAGCCACTCATCTAGTCGCCTCAGCGCACTGAAATTTGCATGCACGTGCTCAGACAACCAGGATGAGCCTATACACCCTCTATGGAACCTTGCACTATAAATGGCGAGCAGCCCCTCATTCAGCATCCACTAAGTCTTCAGCGACTCTTCAGGGCGAGCTGTTAGAGGGCTCCGCCTGTGATCATAGAACTAGAGTTACAATACTTAACTATCGTTCTATTTCACAAAGGCTTCGCCCTCTAACAGGGCTCTATTGGCTTAGTGGGCGAAGCCCAATTACTTCACTCCCTGCCGAGACACTAACACGAACAACATCGCGCATCAGTCTGTCCCTCTCAGGAACCAAACCCTGAGAGGCTGTCCCAGGCTGGGCATCGCGCCTATCGCTCCATTCACCTGAGACAATGCCCCCCAAAACTGGGGAACTGTCCATGGCGGAGCCACCAGCAGCTGTCTCATCTCCGCGTAACACGGTGCCATTGTGCGGTCCGGGGCCACCAGAACGAGCGACAGTCTCTCCACTCTCACTCTCGCCAGCAGGGGAGGAAAAGCATACAGCAGGTTTCCTGGCCATGGCGCGTGTCCGAACGCGTCCACCCCCCATGGGGGAACGTCTCGGGGAAACAGAGAGAACCACAGGGGACAGTGGATGTTCTGCCGGGTGGCAAACAGGTCCACAATCTAGTCCACTATGTCGGGTTGTAATCGGCATTCGTCCTCCAGGGGCCCGCCCCTCGACATGAGGTCAGCCCCCGTGTTCTCCAGGCCTGGAATATGCAGCACCTTGAGAGAACGGAGGTGCTCTGTGGCCCAGCGCCACAGGTTCTCGGCAGCCTTCAACAACGGTACGGATTGCACTCCGCCCTGTCTGTTGATGTAGGCCACCGTCGAACGGTGGTCGGTCCTCACTAACACATCCTTCCCCTGTAACAGAGGCAGGAAATGCCGTAGCACCAGCATGACTGCAGTCAACTCTAGTAGGTTGATGTGCTGGTTTGTCCCTGAAGGCCACACACCACCGACCGACTGCCCCAGGCAGGTTCCCCCCCAACCCACCAGGGATGGGGGAAACTGCTAAAATTCTGTCAGGGGGCGAGCAGACAGCTGTGGAGCGGACGAGAGAAATTCTCGCCGCCACCAATGAATGGCCCGCCGGCATCTGAAGCCCGCCTCCATACTCGCTTAGCAGTTGTCTGATGCCGCAGCTATTTGCTCAGTGGCTCCGTATACACTGGCCAGCATCTAGGAGAGATCAAGCCCTGCGTCGGAGACGAGAGGCGGGGGGCTGACCTCTCGTTTGAGACGGGCGAGCGACTGATTCCCCGTGCTTCACGAAGGATCTGCCGTCTGGAGCTCATCCGCCGGCCCAAATGGTTGAGAGGCCACTCTGCCGTCATCGAGTCCGCGTTCTTGTGGACGAGTGAGGCGGGCCGAAGAAACGGCGTGCCAGTCTGTTGTTTATCCACCGTTCTTTCATTGAAAAAAGGTGGAGAGTTGGGAGCGACTCCCGGCGATGCATCCCGTCGTCCCGAAGCACGATCGGGTGGGCTAACGTTGCCGATACCAGCCTCCAACTCACGCCGACTCACGAGACCGGAGAGTGGGGAGTGGTTACGCAACGTATCAGTCGCCCACCGCTCTGCTGTGTTATCCATGTGGAAGACAGGCAGAGCGGTAAAAGCCTTCCAGCTTCCTTCCTGTTTCCCGTGGGACAGCAGGGTGGGTTGGTGATACTGAGACCATCAGCCATCCCATTTTGGCCCGAAGACCGGGGGGAAAGGGGGTTACCGCACCACCGAACTGATCGCTGCTCCGCCGTGCTTCCCATGTGGGAAGAGAGCAGAGAGCAAAATGATGACGGCGATCGCCGCTCTGGCCAGTGTCCCCTATGGGAGGACAGAGAGCAATCGGCAGTCAGGGTGATAGGAATAGGCTCTTTATGGAAGAGGTAATTTGTTTTATTACAAACAAAAACATCATTCACACAAGGCACAATGGGAACATATCCAGGAACATTGTTGGGGGATGCGCGGACAACGCCACTAACACACGGCTGGGCCTGAACAGAAGCCTCGAAAGCCGGGTCGGGGAGCGTCGTCGCCGGAGCGAGCCGGTGGTGGGGCGGGCTGCATTGCAGCAAGAGGAGGATGTAGTGGAAGAGGAAGCCACATTACGCTGTCCACGCCTCTTGGACACCGCTGTTCCCTTGGGTCCTGGGAGGAAGTCTTCTGCTTGGCGGAAGAAGACGCCAATGGCAGATGACGGCGCAACTGAGCCTTTTCCTCCTCTAAGTGTTGGAAATGTTGCGTAGCCAAGGCGTCGGATGCGCCGAAGAGCCCATCAGGCGACAGCGGAGCACCCAGCAGGTCTTCCTTGTTCTTCAACTGAAGGTCAGACCGAGCCACACGTGTCGAGTACCGACAGTAGTCAGAGCCATGGCACGTCCAGCGGCGGTGGTGATTCCCCTGGTTAAATTGTTCATCTGTCCCGTAATACAGGATACATGATCCAATTCAGAAGCGGAGAGGGAGGCTTTTCCAGTCGACACGGTGGATAGGGACACCCCAGCAGCCCCAGGTTGTTGGCCATGGCTGCCATCTGGGCCACCAGGTGGAAAAACTTGCCATAAAATTCCACCGTTTCCTTGTCTCTGGGTTGAGGATGAACATGTCTCCTGCTGCCAGACCAGCTGGTTCAGCCAGGAGGAAAATGAGCGGCCAGTCTTTAACGATGTTGGTCTCAGACGATGCCATCCTAGGCAAACTTGTTCGTCAGGCGCTGAAGACTTAGTGGATGCTGAAAGAGGAGCCGCTCGCCATTTATAGTGCGAGGCCCCGTAGAGGGTGTATAGGCTCATCCTGATTGGCAGAGCGCGTACATGCAAATTTCAGGGCACTGAGGCGACTAGATGAGTGGCTAAGCCAATTGAGCCCTGTTAGAGGGTGAAGCCTGTGTGAAATAGAACTGCTAGTTTGTTCATCTCATTGAGTCAAATGAAAGTATTTCCATGCAACACTTTTTTTTTGCTCTCTTGTGTTCACACTCCCTCCTTCTGCCGAGCTTCTAAGCTCCAACGCTGCTTCAGACTAAAGTGATTACATAAGCTGCGGGGTGACCAGTGGCCATGGTGATACCATTTAATGTAGCACTTGCATTGCCATGTGCCATTTAATGATTGCTGGCAGTGACCTGCCCGCCTCTGTTCAACTGGTGAGAGGGAGAGGGAGCAAGGTCAGAAGACGTGAATGTATAAACAGGCATATCCAGCAGTGATGCTAATTAATGGTATTTAAAGATAATTCTGGGTATGTTCAATGGGCCTTACTTTTCTAGTTTTTGCCATCATAATGATCAATTCTGATCATTTTTTTCTCAATTACCTTGCTGTAGGGCTATACCTCTCCATTTGCAGGGAGTCCTGTTCGCAATATAATAGACATAATTGGTGGACTCCTATGTTTACAAAATTTTGATCAGAATCGATCGACATAATGGCAAAAACTAGGAAATTAAGGCCCAGGTTGAAAATAACAGGAATTCTCCTTTAATGCTTTCTGTGTTCAACAGCAGTGGGAGTTCTGCTACATGTCTACCTGTACCACACAAACACACACACACACAAACACACACAGACACAGACACACACAGCCACATTTGAGGAAGCATAAATGCTCATCCTCTATAAGGCCTGATATAATTAAACTTAAAGGATGAGGCTGGTGTTTTTTAATGCATTGCTTACCATCAACAAATCCTATGAAAATAACAAAATCAACAATGCGTTTGCTCTACTCCCGTTACTTTCTGACTTCCCACGTATCGTTTTTAGCCGTCAACCCGGAAGTCACTGGCTCCAATTGTAAGCTAAAAACCTTGAAATACAGCTCACAAAGACATAGTTTCAATTTTAAAAATCGCTATTACCACAGAAAGTCAGGCTGTTGTAGTTATTACCAAATCAAATTCAAATGGGAACAAATTCTTCATTACACCGGGGACTATTTTCAGTGCTACGGAACTACTTTCCTTAGATCACAAACGTGTTTACAGCCGGCTTATTAAGTTGTTTGTGGAAAAAGTTGGCTGGCCCGGTGCATCGCGATGATGAAATATGCTGCCCAGAGCAATGGCATGGCTCTTTGACGCGTTTTTAATAGTTTTTTTAATACAATGGAGTTCTATGGCTGCTGGGACATGGCTTCATTGGGCACCGGCTACATAGACGAGACTTGTTGGCAAAACAAAATCATTGCTGATTTTGTTATTTTCATAGGATTTGTTGGCAGTAAGCAATGCATTAAAAAACATCAGCCTCATCCTTTAAGACCTCTCCCAGCAGCATAGTATCAGGGGAGGTCTGGTGATTGGAAATTATGACCTCAGCTCCCAGGAGTTTTATCCCGTCTGGGAAGATAATGTCAGTGATTTTCTCTTTCTTTTCTGGTAAAAATTACGTCTGAAATTACTGACTGTATTTAACTCTGACATTCTAGAGTAATTTTACTCCCATCTAGATCTACATCTGGTGTTTCATGCAATTACCCACTTGCGTACTCAACATCTCTATTGCAAGGGCCATGTAACCAGCGGTGGTTGATGTGCATAGGCATCAATTTACTGAGCACCCCAGGTAATGCCAATGCTGTATGGAGAGGGCTTTGACTCAACTATAGGTTAAATGTATACATTTAAATGTACAAAGCACAGTAGGTCAGATTCATATTTGGGCAAAAATATGGTGCTCAAATTCATCCGGTCAATACATTTTTGTTCCTAATTCCACTTTTACTCTGAATGGAAGATGGAAGAGAGAACTTTTACAGCTGTGTTGGGATTTCCAAACTGATATGACCCAGCTCGGTCAGCTTATGGAGATCTTGACAAACAATATAATGTATGGAAGAAGGAGGCAGAGACTGTTGGTCTTCTGAAGTCACCTATTATATTTTAGTTGTTAACTTTAGTCTACTACTGTTAGCTTGCTATAGCCTAGCTATCCCATCATATCCAAATAGCTGTAGCCACACTTAGCTAGCCATGCTCAGTAGAGTAAAGCATCATTTCAATATTATTGTTTTCCAGACATTTGATAATGGATTGGAGATGGAAAATGATATAATATATAGAAAGCACAGAGAGAAAGATCAACAAATGACGTCTTTAGACAAAAAGTTAAGTATTTATGCTTGGTCTGCATGTACCATTAGGCTCATAGATGTTCACAACGTTACTCAGTAGTTTCTAAATACAGCTCACTGGGATAGCTGACCCTGCTGGCTTGAAGCAGTGTGCTCAGCAATTCAGAAAACAAATTGTATCAGCAAACAGTAAGCTCAAATGTGTAGCAAACAGATGGTATCAAAATATATATCTTGGGCAAAGAGGAACACAGACTAATGTTGGTGAGGTGCGGCTGGCGCATCAAAGCTAGTAAAAAGAAGAGGAGTCAGCTGCACACTCGCAACTTCAATTTATTTTCACCAACATTTCAGCAGCTATGCTGTCATCATCAGGGTTTTTTTTATCAAACAATATATCATCATGCTAACAAACTAATATGCAAGCAAACATTAAAAACAATAAACTGGAAAACACACTCCTAACAAAGAAATGCTAACAAAGAAATAGTTTGCCAACATACTGACATTAGTGTGACTATACAGTACATTAGCCAACACAATAAAGGCTTTCTTAATTTTGAAAGACAAGAGCGGCTTGGATTTCTCCTTTTTCCAACCATTATGGACACTCCAACCCTCTGAACACCTCTCTGGGGTATACTGAAGCCAAGGCAGCATTCCTCTTCCATGCTGCATTACACTGACATGAGTAGTTTTAGGATTGGGGCGGGTGGGTTGAACTCACCTTCAATCAAATAGTTAACTTGTTTATGGCTAGACAGAAGTTTTGCTGTGGGAATGAAAGTCAGTATTTTATAGAAAAAGAACATTGTTACAGAAACTGTGACATTTATGATTATTATGAAGCTATTGACACAGGTAGTGACAGTTTAATAGAAGGAAATACTGGCCAAGGCCATTTGTTTTTACATTGGAAAATAGTTATGCATTTTGTTGGTCATCCAGGCCCAATTACATTACTGCAAGCAAACACACACACACACACACACACACACACACACAAACAGTAGTTTCTTATTTAGTATTCTGTAATTTATTATGGTTATTATATACCTGAGAATGGAATGTACAAATGGAACATACATTTTACATACATTAATTCTATCTAGTTAAACTAACCAATTTTGAAATATATCAAATGTCAGCATCATTATAGACCCAAAAGTATCATGGGTAAGGGGCAGCATTTATCTATTTTGCTTCAGGCAGCATGGTGGTACGGGCCGGCCTGCTCCCTTGGCACTGTTAGCTCCACAAAAACACAATCCGCTGTGCTTCTGACCACAACACCAAGCGAGGTTAACACTGACCTTATACTCTTTAACTGGCCTGCGCAAGCACATCACATCTGTGTCTAAGTCCCTTAGTAGTAGGGATGTAGAAATACCACAGATTCTGATATATATACAGAAATAGCCTGAAAGTGATTTACTGAGCAAAGGTGTTGGTGCACTGCATGAGTAAGTGTGAGGTTATTTTCTATATGACAGCTGCTTGATTTTCAATATCAGTCTGCAGGTTCCTGTGGTCTACTGCTAGCACTGTGGCTAATTGGACTTCCTCTAGAGATATTTCTTTAACTGCTCTAATGGAGGGTTTCTATCCAGCTAAATATATATAAATAATAAATAAATAAATATATATAACCCTATGTAGGAAAATAAATTGACAGCGTGGGGAAATCCTCTTTTTCTAAAACTAGAGAGAGAGTGTGCGTAGGGTCCTCCTGATTGAACTTTCACTATAGATTAATTTGCTATGATTTTAAGGCAATTCCTGTGGTGGAAATTTGGCTAAATCAACAGGGCACCAGTGATGTAGGTTGACTAGCCATATCATGCTAGTTAGCACAGGAGTTGTGGCTTTAAAGTTGCACAGCAAAGCCACTGCACTATGGAGGCCAGCCAAGGACAAACATTGCAAAGCACTGTGCCCAAAAGCTAATTGCTAAGCTAAATGTACCTACAGAGAAGTCTCACCGGTTACTAGTCTCCAGAACTTTCTCCCGCTGAAGGTTACGCGTGCCACAAACAATGACAAGTGTACTGGCTTAATTCATCGATTCTGCCATTACAATATATTTTTCAGGAATGGGAGGGGGAAAGGGCAGCTTTTAAACAGCGAGGGAGGTGCCAAGCTAGTTTTTTTAAAAAAAAAGGAAAGCTACTGAATGGACAGGGAGGAGCTTCATTCTGGAGCAGAATTTGACAACAAGCTTTAGAAAAGAGGTGAAAACAGCAACATATGCCGCTTTTCCACTGCATAGTACCGGCTCAACTCGCCTCGACTCGACTCGACTCTACTCGCTTTTGGTAGTACCACTTTGGTTTTCCACTGCAGATAGTACCCCCTCAATGTGCCCCATCCCCCAAACTGGTCGTCATAGCGACGCTGCATGAAACGCGACACACAGCTACAATGGAGGATATCAAAGCGATGGTGTTCTTGATTCTCGGTATGTGGCTGTTAGTCACAGCAAGGAGACAGATTTTATTTCAGAAGAGGCTGAAGGCAGCGAGACAGCAGACTGATCTCTCGCTCAATGCAACGCAAGAGGGTAAGCTAGCCTGGTAGCTAACGTTAGCATATACGTCCCGTGTCGCGATGACGATTCTCTGACCAATCAGTGGTCTGCAGTGTTTTTACGTCACCATTTGGTATCGCCTCAGCTCACCTCAGCTCGCTTGGAACCTCGACGGAAAAAAGTACCAGGTACTACGTAATATGGTACCTGGTACCTGGTACTTGGCCAGTGGAAAACCAAAAAAGGCGAGTAGAGTCGAGTCGAGTCGAGCTGGTACCATGCAGTGGAAAAGCGCCAATAGCTGGCCCACATGTGTGGATATTGGTTTATAACATATTATGTCTCAAAGAAATCTCCACATAGCACACATTAGTTTGAGGATTGGGTTATAAGGTCTGATATGGCTTATTGCAGGTTTAAGACTGGGAAACTCAGCCCTAAACACCTTGTTTTGGTGAATGCCGAATGTAATACCCAGCTAACTGCATGGTCTTTCCATTTTTTTTATGTTTGCAAATAGCTCTTTAATTAGGTCTGCTGGAAATGAACTAGCCCTGGGATAGAAAACAGCCACAGGCTATCAGCATATTCTTTCATTTGCAGTGCTCCAAGCATAGAGTGACGTTGGGAAAAAAAACAACAAAAAAACAACATGATGAAATATGTCAAGAGGAGAAGCAGAAAAAGGAGAGAAGCCAGTAAGGCACTAAGCACTATTTTACTGGACAAGAACCTTGAGCTGAAACGGAGCTCTCTGACACATAGCCTCATCTGGCATATGTAAAATATGTATGAATGAGACAGATTTGTGCATTTGGCAGGTGATACTTGTTATTCATGCTTCGCTCATAAAAGTATACATACAATGATGTAAACATTCATTTTCTATAGTAGAACAAAATCTGGCATGTGATTCTACATCGTTGCATCTTACTTATTTTCCCTCGCAACAACAGTTTAATGGATAACAAGAGCTAGCTACCTGATTTAATTAGTTACAAACAAATTATAAACAAAAAAATGACAAACAGATGACTCTAGCTTTCCATTGCCCTATAGGTGTTAAGACTGGCTGTAACTGCATATGTCTTGGCAGAGGTATGGGAGCAATCTATCTATCTATCTATCTATCTATCTATCTATCTATCTATCTATCTATCTATCTATCTGATCTGCACTCAAGGATGTATAGGATACAAACAAAAAACGAAACAAGTTCAGATCCACAGCGCATTTGTGGTGATGACGTACAGACCTAATTAAGTAGCAGTTTATTTGAATGTGATCTCCGCTCTCTGGCTCCCTGGATGATCAACTGCCTTAGTCTCTTGTATGGGGAATACAGTAGCATCAGGCTGCTTGGCTTACTAGTTACCATGAGCAAACATTGCTCATAACATATTAATGCAAAGAAGCAGAGATGGGGAAAAAATACATCAACGTTTATCTTGTTCCAAATCTCAAATCTCTCTATGTATGGCATCTTTAATAAGCATGTATGACTATGAGTCGGCTATATGCTTTCAAAATGACTTGTGGGGAAAACAAACAAACAGCAATTGTACTTTAATTTACTACAGATTCCTCCTTAAATATGTTCTTTATTTATAGCTTTGGTACTTTGTATTATTCAAACAACATTGCACCATGTCCATAGTTGAGTGGATCATGTACTCGCCCCTGGTGTGTTGATTTTGAATCCTGCCAGAGCTTCTGTGATGTCTAAAGTACACTTTAAGACATCACAGAAGGATCACCAACATCATGACTAATAATAATAAAAAACAAATCCCCACCAAACAAATGACAAAAAAATGACAATTAAAAAATGTTCTAAATATAGAATGACATTTGAAACAGAATGACAAGTAACGATAGCCTACCTTATGCTTAAAAAAAGGGCTCTGCAACTTTATTTTACAACAAAAACCAACAATATTGCAACACATGTCTGTTTTAATTGACTTAAGACCTGTGTTTTTCTGGCTTCTGGCTAGCTTGACACTGAGGATGGGTGTCTGTGCCACCACATGTGACACACGTGGTGAAATTTTCATGAAATACAGTCAGTTATTACCTTACAGTAAGTTATCTGTTTCTTTTCATGGATCAATAAAATGATCAAGAAGAAATACCATAAACTATCTATGTATATAACCAACTTGTT
Source organism: Centroberyx affinis (assembly GCF_046629955.1). Lineage (NCBI taxonomy): Eukaryota > Metazoa > Chordata > Actinopteri > Beryciformes > Berycidae > Centroberyx > Centroberyx affinis. Next base: position 203,652 of record NW_027281907.1, on the reverse strand, counting down.
CCCAAATAATCTCCCTAACAACATTATAAAGTACATAATACAGTTGTAAATATGGAAATGTATTTCTTAACCTATAGATGGTAGGTCAAAACTGCTTTAGCCACCCATGCCAATCTATTAATCAAAGGGTTATTTCAACCAGTCAGAGCTATTGTCATAGTTCACATAGATTAACAATGACAAATCACACCATAACTCAGTAGTGTAACACACGTCAGATGTGTTGTAATGTAACTCTAAAAAGAGACACTTAAGCTGTTTGCACCAAGGTAGGCTGTATACTTTAGCCCATTTAAAGGAAAACTGGGTACTGAAATAACATTTATCTCAGCTATAAAACCGCACTCTCTATGCTGTAGAAGTTTCCATAATTTTGATTTGGTGGCACTACAGGTGGTGAAAAGTTTTGTAAGCCAGACTGCGAGTAACAACAAAGCTCAGCCATCTTTAAGTGGCATCTAGAGGCTGTGATTGGCAACTGCAGGGGATTGTAGATGTTTTCTGCATGATTCCATGACTTTTGAGTTGTTTCTGTGGTGCAACCCATTTTAAGTGAAAAAAAATAAAATAAAATTATTATGTAACTGTGGAAAGAGGATTGTGGGAGTTGTGCTAAGAACTTCATCAGTGTCAAGGCTTGAATTTTATTATTATTATTATTATTATTATTTTTAATTTTAACGCTTTCTCCTTCTTAAAAAAATATATGGGAATGTATTTAAAGTCAAGTCAGGTTCAAAATATTACTTATATGTATTTTAGATGTACTGACACACATAAAATGTTGCTCAATCAGAAAATACTTGGAGAGTTCAAATTTTGCTCCAACTTACTATGTTGCACTCCAACTTTCTATGGTCCATAATCAACTTGGAGGGGCCATCAAACATCTGGCACAAGTCAACCCTTCTTTCCAATCTAGTTCATGTTGTTCCAGTTCAACTTGCTCACCATGGCTGAGGTGAGGACTGTGCTATTCATCACAGGCACATGAGACTGCTGATCTCACTGACATACAAATACAACTACACACAAAAAATCCCAATTAGCCATACACACACACACACACACATACAGACAGGGAATACATGGAAAGCACATTAGCACGTGCATGCATTCACAAATGCTTGCCAGCACTGACACACCCACATACATACACACACACACACACACACACACATACACACACATACTTACAAATAGGTGGATCCAGGTGGGTCAAGTCACTAGCTCAGGCAGTCACTAAACAACGGGTACAGCTGTGTCACATGAGGAGACAGATTGTACTGTGTACTCACACGTGTAGAGGTGATGATCATCACGGGACTTAGGAAGCTAAGATGTGTGTAGTGTGTGTACGTATGTGTGTGTGTACATCCCTGTCACATTCACGTCATCTATTTAGTCCAGTGTGTGTGTGTGTGTGTGTGTATGTATACCCTTGTCACATGATCACTTGATCATCTGCTTAGGCCAGTATGCAAATGTGAATGTGTGTGTGTGTGTGTGTGTGTGTGAGAGAGAGAGAGAGAGAGTGAATTGCACACCTGTGTGTGCAAGCATGTTTCTGTGTACATTATGCACATTTACATTTGTCACCTAACATCAAGAGGTGAACCGCTAACAATGTGGTCAAACCCCAGAACACACTCCATATCTAGCCTCTCAATCATCACATAAGTAAAACAGTTTGTTCAAAGGAAAACTGCCGGCTGATCATTTGTGAGTGTCAATGGGATTTAAAAGTGGAAGTTGTATTTCTGACTGCTGACTAAAGCCTGAAATAGTCTGTCTCAGTGTCAACTACTGACAGCAGTGTAGAAGGTACAGAAAAATTATGAGGTGGGCGAAAATAATGAAAGTCCTAATAGGAGTTGCACGTGCAAAGAGAGGTGTTAATACATGTGCATCCCATTTTAAAAGTATCACGTGCCAAACCTAGCAGAAAGAACACTGAGATTTGAGGAAAAACTTCATCATACTGTACATGGAAATAGCATTTAGATGTCAGAGATTGTTCTTTCTCCGGTCATTCAGCTGTAACTTAATGCGAGGACTGTTTGACTTTAAAGGAACATCACCGGCCGTACTGGATCGCGTAGCAAACAGACTAGAGAAGAGCACTACAGTGTGCACCAGCAAGCATTCATGTCTCAGTGGCTCGACACACGGAAACAAAACAGTGGCACGCAGACTTTAATTCTGGGACAGAGTGTCAATGGAGGGCACTGGTACAGGGGCAAAACAAAACACAGCAAAATGAGGAGATACAAACATAGTATACACTTAAAAACAACATAGTAGAACCACAGTATGCCCATGTTTCATTTGATTGCTGGGCAAAAAAGACAAAATCATAAATAGCCTAAATAATTAAATGAGACTTCACTAAGGATCAGATGCAGCACTAATGACACTAACCCCCCCAAGAGGCAAAGATTAGAGAAAGAGATTGTTGTAGCACTGCCCTCCTGCATGTTCATTAACCTATCCAATATAAACAATGAGATGTCTTTGGCCGCATATACTGTCTGTGATGTCAAGTACATGCAGTTGAAGAGGTTCCCTTAATGAGATCAAGGTCTCTTGTGCTTTAGATCTTAAAGTAACCTTTGGAACAGAGGCCATTGGATATGAAGAAGAGTGAGAAGTGGTGATAGAAATGTAAATGCAAATTTAGAAATGTAAAAATGCTGTCCATGCAAAACCTCACCACATAAAATTAATTCAGCCAATGAAACCCTCTTCAAAGCCATCCTTCATGGCGCTGTGGCTCGGTCGCCTCACAGCAAGCCCTTTCTGTGTGGAGTTTGCATGGGTTTCCTCTGGGTGCTCCACCTCACCTGGCGGTGTGTATTTTGGGGCCTCTAATCCGGGTTCAAGGGACAGGTGGCTCTCTTTTCCACTTTGTTTTTCACAATCTAACACTGACTGAGGAACATATGATGGCACAATCTAATCTTCATAAGGGGTTTTTTCTCCCCTTTCCAATCTGCTGCCTTTTCGTTGCCTTTAATCGGATAATCAGATAAAAGCAACCCATATGTCAGTTAATTGTTTCTTGTCGAGCAAATTACACTGTGATAAGAGCTGCTATTTTGATCTCCCATTCGTGGAAAAACTGTGAGAGTGCAGAGGCTGCAATCACAGCTTTCAGACACTGATTTCTACACTTCACTCTCACAAAGCATTCCTGATAGACGGCTAGAGAATGTGTTTAAACCAGACTGAGTCCATAATTTCCATGTGTGCTTTCTCCTCAATATAAAATGCAAATTGCATCTTGTGCCTGCTAATTGTCTCCTGGTTTCTTGGGTTTGGAAGTGACACGTGCACTGCAAAGAGAGACGTGGTGGAGGAAATTGTGAGGGAGAGATGATGGAGAAAGGTGGATACAGAGCACAGAGTGACTATATGACCTGAAACACCATGTAGGTATCATGTGCAACTTAGTGGAAATTTCTGGTTCATGAAACAATTAGTATATATTTTTTTTTCTTCATCTGCCAATTTCTTAAATCAGTGCATCCATTTGGTTAATTTTATTTTAAAAAATGTGAGGAGTTCTTTCTCACAAAAATTCCCAAATGAACACATGAGAAATGAGAAAATGGGGGCAAGGAAAAGCAAATTCCTTGCGTTCGACTTGGACCAACAGCTGTTTTTCAAAACGACTGCAAAGTATGCCATTAAATTATCATTAGCGTACCTCTCGCGCTAAACTCATATTTATTAGTTTATGTGTCTGAAATGTACAGCAGTCCCATTGAGTGTTTGGGGGTGGTTTCCTTACTGACGTCTCGGAGAGCTGGACACCACATAAAGCCACATTGTTTGTCCTTCCCTCCATTACGCACTGGAAGCCGTAAGTGCTTTTCTTCCTCCCCCATTAGAGCGTACACAACGCTCGCTACACCCTCTGCTAGGCCCACTGGCACTGTTTGTATCTGGCACAACTCAGACACACAAAACACCTCACCTTAGTTGTTTCTCTGAGGCAAGAGAGGGAAATGAGTCACTTTTAAGCGCAGATAAGGTGCAACTTTCCTTCAGGGAGGCATATTGGCTGGCAAGTGTTGCTTATCTCTTGTTCCCCCGATACCAACAGAGTGCTACAGAGGTTTTTCTCTGGTATAAACAGGCACATTTACCATGGAGACAAGATATCTGCACAGGTGAGAAAGTGGACTCTTGGGTAGCATCCCCGTGGCTCAGAGGCTGAAATGCGTGCTAGGTGCGGCTGATGGTTGTGGTTTTGAGAATCTGACTCACAGCCTTTGACACGTGTCATCCCCTCTCTCTTTCTCTCCTTCCGTCCTCTCCTTCACTCCCTCATTATGTTCTGTACATGCAAATAGTGCTCATTGACAGGAGAAGATATGAAGTGCGAGGCATTCGTTAACAGAAGATAAGTATATTTCCTCTTGAAAAATAATTCTAATAGGCACCTGAGTACGGGAGGTCACCTGGGTTGTGTTCATGCTGTTCTTAGTGGCAACTAATTCTCTGAACCTTGAACACTGAACTTGTTTTAGCTTGCAGCTGCAGGCATCGGAGCACAGGTAGAGTTATTTTGGAAAGAAATTGAATTAAAACACTCTTAACACTGTTTGCACCAGAACATTGGAAATGTGGCAGTAACAAAAGACAAGTAGCATGTGTAAGAAAAACAAGATACACTTGATTCTTCCTGCCAATGACCACAGTCTCAGCCAACTACTGTATACTGCACATGTGCGAGCTGCTTGGCTGAATTCTGATCTGCATTTATGTATCAAGACCTCTACATATCTCTGTATATTGTTTAAGCTGGTACATATTTCTGGGTACATACTGTATGTTACTCCCATCTGAAAATATGATCTGATAATCAGAATTACAAACAATGCACATTTGCATGTGTGGAGTCATTTTTGTACATATGTTAGCTCCATCTGTAAGTTTGATAATGTGAATAGCTTATAATGTACATTGGCATAATCAACATACTGAGAGTTCATACCAGACAACTGGATTTCCATATTAGCAAGAAGAAAATGCTGTACCTTTATTTGTTGTGTTATGCTCAGTATGTTATTTTTATCCTAATTATTGCTTGTATCATATTCAATCCTTTCTTTATGTTCAGTTCTTATCATCTTGTTCTTTGCTGCAACAATGTTCCAAGTCCCAGGTGGGGGTCATTAAATTGAATCCATCTATCTAGTTTTTCTGTGTGTAAATGTTATAACTGAGGACTGTCTTGGAACTTTTCATCACAAATCTACAGGCAGAAGAATATTTAGTAAATTGATGTGGGAGAGTAGAAAGAAAAAACAGGGTACAGCCGCTGCTTGCTCAGTTGTTGTTCTCTCTGTTTCCTTACATACTGTATTGCAGTTCATTTGTGACTTTGCAGAGGTGATCCAACTGTTAGTGAAATGATCTGTTAGCCCTCATTAATGAGCTGTCAGCTGGCAACAGCACCATGCAGCCAGCCCTCTCCCACAGATGACCCAGTATTCAGAAGGTAGGGCCTGAAGACATTCCTTTTAGTTAGCATGTTAAACACAAAATTGGAAATTCATTTTACTGCTTTTAAAAGAGGATTGGTGTACAACAAAAACATGTATCTTAAGCTACTGTGTTTACGTGTTACTATGTTAGTAGCTGTGAGTGTGTGTGTGTGTGAGAGTGTATGTGTGTGTGTAAGCCATGAGTGTGTGTGTGTGTGTGTCTGTGTGTCAGTGTGGCTAGCAAGTGTATCTCTAAGTGTGCAACTCAATGTGTACCGGGCACGTGTCTCTGTGTGTGAGCCGCCAAGAGAACAACATCGACGTCAGCAGCTCGGTAGGATAGCTCCAACATGCTTTCATGTGCTCAACAGTATGTTGTACTCTGCTCTGTGTGGGAAGTGAAGCACCCTGCCAGCTGGGTCACTATGGGATTAAAATCATGCCATGTTTCGAAACTGAAAAAAAAAGCTTCAAAAGGTTGAAACTCCGTGTTTGAAAGCTTGAAATCTAATAAAAAAGGTTTTGCAAGATTGAAACTAGAGTGTAAAATAAACAAGAACACAGTGTCGCAAACAAGCAAATGGAACACAACTTTACACACGTTAGCAAACCTCGACATGTTCTCAAGCTCAGCTGACTGTACTTGGAATAAACTGTAAATATAATCACAAAGTGGCGACACTTACCGATTGCACGTTTGCTGTTGGGTCACGTCCAGTTAGGATAGATCCATCTTCTCAGGATTTTAGCTAATTTATCTTATCTAACGTTACTGCAGATTTCAAAAGACATCCATGCCTGTCATAGGCACTGCTCGGCGACAGCCCGCCAGACAGCACAGAGAACCGTGTATCCTGTTCGCGTATCCTGTGTACGTCAGTCATTGGCGGAGCAGTCTGTCAAACCTACCTAACCCGGTAAATACGACATTTGATTGGACTGTACTTCAGCAGAGAGCAAACAATAGGTTAACAGCAGGTTAACAGGTTAATAGGTTAACAGCAAAATGCCCCTGCCTTTTTTTTTTCAGACCGTCTGTTTCGGGCATAGAGGTTTCGGGGCATTTTTTTTTCAGACCGTCTGTTTCAGAGTTTCGGAGTTTCAGACCAGAGAGCTGCGAGACAACGCTGCCAGAAATCACGTGACTCGCAAGCTCACAACTGTGTGGGCAGATCTCTGAAAAGTGGGTGTTGTAAACCTGTAAACTCAGTTCTGAAAGAACAGTCTGCAATACGAGTGCAAATGTACATCCGCAAAAGTTTCAAAATAAAGATTTGCCCTTTCGAAACTCAAATTTCAACGTTTCAAAACTTTTTTCCCAACATATGCACTCCAGTTTTCAGATCACCTTTTACAAGGTTTCAAACCTGTAAAACAAACTAATACACCGGTAGAACAGTGACAAATTAGAAACTCTGAAAATGTGTTGGAGAAACACTGTAAAAAGAGTGCTAAAGTTGTGAAGAAGGAAAACTCAAATACAAAATAATGTTTGCAGAGATTTGAATTTTTTTTTCAGCCTATCAAAACATTATGCAAGCCTTCAAAACTTAGTTTCAATCTTGCAAAACCATTTTTATGAGATTTCAAGCTTTCAAACACTTTCAGTTTCAACCTTTCGAAGCTTTTTTTTTTTCAGTTTCGAAACATGGCATGATTTTAATCCCATAGGTCACTCTTCTGTTTTCCTGCTGTACCATTCTGGCATAAGGATTATTCACAAGCACTACTACTATCTAACCACCTAATCTGCATGTCCCAGGGTTGAATGTGAGTGAGGGTATGTCACGAGGCCCACAACACCTCAAGAAAACTCAAGAGCAAGGTCTCACCCTCTATCTGCTCTCAACACTAAACACAAGTATAATCACCTACACTACTATGTACCTACAGGCTTATACCTAGATAACAGCTTTACCCAATAATGCTCTATTGGTCTCAGCAACAATAGGACAGCTGACAGTAAACTTAATTGAGACAATTACATCAAGAGCTGAAAACAGTATGACTACCCACTCCTACTACCACAGCTGTGCCATAATACATATAATATGATACAATAACTCCTGTCTTAGTCATAAGATACATTTTCGTATTTGGACCCCAACTGGGGTCCTTTCTTTTCAGCCAGGGTGGGTCTCTCCCATAGCACAACAAAAGAGGGTCATGCTACGAAGTCAATATGCTAACAAAACAAATATACTTGCAAACATACTACTATCGAACAATATACTAGGTAAACTAGGCAAACTACTAACAAACAAATGTCAACAACATCAGCAAACATACTACAAATGCTAATAAACTAATATACCAAAATACTGACAAACCAAAACACCACCTGTGTAACGTTGCATGTTATAGCACCACCTTCATTCATTACTTGAGGCTCTAAAACCTGATGTATTCTTCACAGTACTGACACAGTACTGCTTATATCAGAAAAAGGCTGTGGATCCAACATTCAGTTCTGTTTTGCTGCTGGTAGTATTGTATTGTTTTAGTATTGTAATGTTCTCTAGTCTAGTCTTGTTTATTTATATAGCCCTTTATCACAAGCATGTCTCAGGGCTTTACATAGCATCATATACAGAACATGTCATACATATGCATAACACACATCATGTCATATACATCATTTTACTAGATTATATACATCATGTACACCATATACCATACTACACACAAACACCTATGGGCAATTTAGGGTCTTCAACTAGAGGAAACCCATGCAAACTCCACACAGAAAAGACCGGCGTGGAGATTCAAACCGACAACCTTCTTGCTGTGAGGCGACTGTACTGAACCACTGAGCCACCGTGCTGCCCATATTGTTTTTAGAGCTTAAGACTGTCTGTGCTGTAGGCTAGATTAGCTTAGCAGTGGCAAAATTCTAAGAGCACAACCAAGAAGTACCACTAATGATGGTTATAGATGTTTCTCAAGTCAGTTGACAATATTGAACATTCAGCACAGACGTGGTGTGAAGACACACATTAATCAGTTGGCCTTTTCTTATGAACTTTCTATTTGAACATGAGCAATACTGTAAAAGATAGTTTTTCAGATGATTTTTGTTTAAAAAACTGTTTTACAGGTCCATCATTATTTGAAGAATTTGGTTGTGTACTATTTCAAGAACCACAAGTGCACATTTCATACAGCATATTCAATCACAGCACATTCTCTTCAATGAATCTGGTGATTTCTCATTCATCAGAATTGGCTGGAACGACTCAGTTTGTTCTCGTCTTCGATTTGCTGATTTAAAGTAAACTACGGTTTCAATCAATTCTCTTTGCTTATCTAGCCGGGATCTACTGCTCTTGATCATCTGTTAAAGAAATCTTGAACAAATCAGACTAAATAACTGTGACGAATGCACAATGTCCACAAGGACTTGTGCTACTGCACATGTTGCAACTTTTAACCAATCAGGTTGAGTAAGAACACATTCTTATTTCCAGCAACATCTATTTGCAAGGGAAAAAGGTTTGCACTCTCACTCTCACACTGACAACTGGGAGATGGTCAGTAGCCGCAGTCTTGTTGATCATTTGGACAGGAACAGCTTGTTCACTTCCCCTGTCCAGATTTTTCTAACTGGTCTGGGGATTTGAACCAGCAACCTTCCACCAAACTTCCACAAGAGACTGTGTGCAATCCCAGTGCGTCAGAGTGTGGAGATGCACTCTTCATTCTATGAAATGCTCCTCATTGCTTGTCATCCATGTCTACAACATCAACCCACAGACAGAGAAATAGGCTGTCTTTTATTCTTATGGGACCCAGGTAAAACTTGGTGGTTGATCTCCTGCATCAACACCCATCAACCCACTATCTTCAGCCTAAAGAAGCCACTGTGCCCACTTCCCTCCCTGTGACCCACACTGTCATGACACAATACAACATGCCATTCTTCCCCCTCTGCTCTCAGCAACAGAGGATTTAAACTGCAGGCTCCAGAGGGAATGAGCAAACACAACAAAAAAGAAATGTTAAAAATGAAAGCCAAGCCTTGGTGCCCAGCTGTGAGTGGAACGCTGTCTGTATATGTTCTGAAATGAGCTGCTATTCTATTCCATGCCACCCACCACCAACCCATCTGCACTTCAATAGGATTAAGTAGTGTGTCTGAGACCGAAGCGCTGGAATAGCATGTTCTCATTACTAGACGTGAGGTTTTATAATCTTTTCCATCAGATTATCTTCCTCTCCCCAAAGGGAATCACACACATAATATTGTGCAAGGTGTTACTTGTCCTTGCATATGACTGATGGGGATTAAAAAGGATCTGATGGTGCAGTTTGGGGAGGTGGGTGTCCTAAGCAGCAAGTGGCAAAGAGATCACAGTTTTCCAAACTCCAAATAAGGGAAAAAGGGATTCTGCCTGTGCGAAATGCAAGTAAGAACAGGGAGTGTATGCAGGTACTGTATGCAGCTCAGCTGTTCTGTTAGGGAGATGCAGGACAAATTGTTGGAAATAGGATTGTGTATGTGTAATGCACAACTACCACACACACACACACACACACACACACACACACACATGCACAGGTCAGGCTGTTCCGCTTTGCATGCTGAGTCAGGAGAGAAAGAGAGAGAACAGCCTGTCCAGTGTGTGTCTGTGCGTGTGTGTGTGTGTTTGTTTGTGTGTGTACGTGCTTGTCAGGGTTAGCTTGTGTCCTCCCCTGTTCTACGCTATCCTTTTCCACTGCAGCCTCCACTTTGAGCCCAGGCCTTGCTAAGCGCCAGGGATAATGTTCTGCTCTTTTAATTATGCCTTGACTGCGATGGCCTTAGCATGAAGGTCTTGTGATACTGCCACTGAGCCTATGAGAGTCAACGCATTTCACATATACCTCTGTGTCTTTTCTCTCCCTTAAAAGAACAGAAAGTGATGCTAAAGGGAATTGCCTCTTTTTTTTCTTTTCATTGCACGTTTCATTAGCTAATAAAAGAGATTTCTTGAGGGATAAGGCTGGTGTTTTTTAATGCATTGCTTACTGTCAACAAATCCTATGAAAATAACAAAATCAGCAATGATTTTGTTTTGCCAACAAGTCTCGTCCATATAGCCGGTGACCAATGAAGCCATGTCCCAGCAGCCATAGAACTCCATTGCATTAAAAAAAAGATTAAAAACACGTCACAGAGCCATGCTGTTGCTCTGGGCAGCATATTTCATCATCACGATGCACCGGGCCAGCCGACTTTTTCCTCAAACAACTTAATAAGCCGGCTGTAAACACGTTTGCGATCTCAGCACCGTACCGTCTTCCGTAGCACCGAAAACAGTCCCCGAAGTAATGAAGAATTTGTTCCCATTTGAATTTGATTTGGTAATAACTAAAACAGCCTGACTTTTCGTGGTAACAGTTAGCGATTTTTAAAATTGAAACTATGTCTTTGTGAGCTGTATTTCAAGGTTTTTAGCTTACAATTGGAGCCAGTGACTTCCAGGTTGACGGCTAAAAACGGTACGTGGGAAGTCAGAGAGTAACGGGAGTAGAGCAAACGCATTGTTGATTTGTTATTTTCATAGGATTTGTTGACAGTAAGCACTGCATTAAAAAACACCAGCCTTATCCTTTAAGTGTGTCTGCTTCGGGGCACCCTGGTGGCTCACAGAGTAGAGCACATACCATGTAAGGCTCAGTCCTTCCTGCAGCGACCCGGGTTCAAATCCGGCCCACGGTCATTTGCTCCTCTTCTCTCTCTCTCCCATACCTTCCTAATCTAATGTCTCTAATAAAGCATAAAAATGCAAAAACAAAAAAAAGTGTGTCTGGTTCATTCTGTGAGAGTTTTATATAAATAACCTCTTCCGTATAATGAGTCAGGCAGTGGGAACGTTCTGTTTCTGATTGATTTGATTAAAAGGATTTCCAGAGATGAGCATTTACCGTTTTATCCGGTCCTCAGTTCAACCCCGTAACACGGTGACACAGAATATTGTTTCGTTCTTTCCCTTCATTTTTCTTCTCATGGCTCTACAGCTGACTTTTTTAAATGGTTAGGTTGGTAAGAGTTTAATATATAGCTAACACTGTTCCTGATGCGGAGAGGGAATTTAAGGGGAAAAACTCCCACAAGAAATACAAAAACACCTATAATGATAAACAATCACATTAACAGATAAAAGTGATACCAGATCCTTGCTGTCCTCTCTGTTATTCAGCTGTTTTTCTTGGTATCGAGGGTTCATGTTATGTTTTATGAGTGGATACTGCGAGTAGCTGATGTAAACATTCTTTGAGCAATCATCATGCTCTTGTAACTGGGAGTTGACACATGGCAAGAATATGCATACAACCACTACTAATACATCTTGCACTTGTGAAACTTGCCTATACACACTTGTTATGGGTCACTGGGTGCAAGGACAACAAATATAGGATGTATCTATATGAGGGCAGGTGTGTTCCTGTCTCTTTGTCTGCTGAGGCAGGACACATCTTGGATAACAGCAGTACATGTCAACTCACCTTCCACCCCTCCCTCCCAGCTGCTGCAGTGGCTGAAACTCAGTGTTCAGCACTGCCCACTTCCTACGTATGTTCCAGCCACTGCAATGTCCTACTTAATCGTTACTGTTAATAACACCAAAATGTTGTGTTCCTGTGCATATTAATAGCCCGAACGGTAAGAATCGTTTTATGAGGTAAATGGAACACAATGGAGACCTGATACAACCCCCCGATGCAGAGCGAAGAAAACAGACAGTTAAAAAAATGTTTGTGACAACAAACGTTCAAGTGAGCATTGACTGTAGGTTGATGTATTTGCTACATGACCGCCTGTAGGCCGATGTTTTCTCCTCTGACCCACCAGTGACCTGACCATGCAATCACATATATATATCGATAGTTAAGTATTGTAACTCTAGTTCTATGATCACAGGCGAAGCCCTCTAACAGGGCTCTATTGGTTTAGCCACTCATCTAGTCGCCTCAGCGCACTGAAATTTGTGTGCACGTGCTCAGCCAACCAGGATGAGCCTATACACCCTCTATGGGGCCTCGCACTATAAATGGCGAGCGGCCCCTCATTCAGCATCCGCTAAGTCTTCAGCGACTTGTGGAGTGGCAGGGCGAGCTGTTAGAGGGCTCCGCCTGTGATCATAGATAGAGTTTGGACTGAAGTTTCTGGTCTGCTGACCCTACTACCAAAATGTTCTTATTTTTTAAATGAAAAATCTCCCCTCCTCCAATACTCTTATACTGTTATATATCAGCAATTTATGAAGTTCAATGTGATGTGATGCTGTAATTCACTTTTTTGGTGTACCTACTTTCCCTCAACCTGCCATCTTCTACTTCAGTTAACGATTTCCTCTACTCTTCTCAGAATGACCATCTTGTGGCTCCATTGCATTATAGTCAATTGAGGCTACAATCAGTGGAGAAATTGGTATCTCTGCCTCTTCAGCAATGGATTTATTCTTGTATAATGAATGTCAGTGCAAAATGGTGAGTCTAGAAAGAAGCCCTTGCTCTTTGATTCCGAGGGATTTAACAAAAAACCTGATGTTAACAATGATGTGTTTTGGCAAGTACAACAAAACGGGCTCAGAAATGCAAGGTGCATTTCCAATTGCTGTTTTTAAATTTGTTGAAGTGTTTTAGTGTGGATTCTTACTTTAAACAAGATCAATATCTCTGTCTTCATTGTCAATTTTCCAAGTCCCTGCTACACCAAAAAAGGCTTCCCTATAAGTAATATTATAAAATACTAAGTGGTGTTGAAAGTAGATTAACCTTTCTGAAATCTTAAGCACTGAGCTCAGATTTTCCTTGATTATTTGCATCATTATTTTTCTTTTAATTACTTATCACAAAAATCTGAGTCTAAATCTCAATAGTCAAAATGACTCATTCACTGTGAACTGATGCAGCATACTGACCTACTCTTCTTTTCTTTGCCTCTAGTTTCAAACAGAAGAATGATACATCCATATTTTAACTATGTCCCTTCATTCAGCCCTGGAACTGTCATCACCAGGCACAATCACAAGTAAAGCTATATTGTAGCAGAAGTGCTACAATACTCAATTAAAGCCTTCGATAATTTCAGCTAAATACTCACGAGATCCACAGATGTGCTAAAACATGCAGTTTGTGATTGGTGGGTGCTTATGCATGTCATTAGGATGATTAAAACAAGATCTCATTACATGTGCTGTTTTCCAATTATGGCTCATTGCACGCCTGAGCTATTAATTGCGATGGTACAGCTTGTGCCGACCTAAAGGAACATACATTGAATTCATTACATGCATGTGATGAGGGCAGTAGGTGGATGGATGACGGTTTTAAGTGGCTTTCTTATCTTTGGGGGGTGAAGGGTTATGTTTGTTCTGCTCTGTGTGTGTATGCCTATGCGTGCGTGTGTGTGTACATGCACACTTGCAAGTATACATCCATGAATGTGTGTGCATGTGGATTATGAACCAAATTGAAAATTCAATATTCCCCACTGGCTAGTGAGTTGACATCCATCATCAAAAAACATTGGCGTATTATTTAACTGAACTGTTGCTTAAAAAAAATAACTGTACTGAGGCTGGTCTACAAAAGCTTCAGGTGCAGCAACTGCCAGCAGTGCAGTTTCACCTTGAGGAAAATTTTGATCATCCACTGTGACGAAGACTCCGTCACTGATTGCGGACGGCACACGGTAAAGAAGACACTTAGTAAAATACTCACAAACGCTCATCCAGACACACATTAGTCCCCTCTGTCATTGTGGTGAGTGCACGCACCACAATAAATCTACAGTCACAACTTTACACACATCCACTGCAGTAATATAGTATGTTGGGAAAAAAGAGACACACTACGCCACTGTTTAGTTAACTTAGATCAGTTTATTCATACTCATCTTACAAGAAAGTACTTTGCCGAAGTGTCATCGTAATCTGATGTTCCTCTCCTCCACAGTCACAGGGTCTGAAACAGAGCCGATGTGTAGTGCTGTCTTATATAGAGGCTACAGGGGTCATGCGCATGTGTGCTGATGGCGGAAGATACCATGTTTAACTGGGTCGTAGGGTATGTTACCTTATTGATGAAACTGTGTCGAAGTTTCGGGGTTTGTTTAAGGTATTTCACTGGGAAGTGGTGATTCTTATAATGAGTTATATTTGTTTAAGGTAAGAACTGGCAGTAAAATTGCAGATTGAGTAAAATGGAAGATAATTGATTTGAACAGCAGTTGGTTGGTCTAGGGGGAGGGGCTTAACCTTTATAAGCCTCTGGCCACAGAGGCACGGGAGAGTCAGTCTGAGGGTGGCAGTAAACCAGACAGGTGACTAGAGTGTATATTGCAAATTATGTATTTTTTTGGTTTTTCTGTGGACGTCCAAGTTTTTGTTTTGTCACTCTTTTTGTAAATAAAAGCACCTCAATCTTCTTTGCGACTCCAGCCACCTTGTTATCTTTTCTTAGACAGTTGACCCATCGTTTTTCTAACATATGGTGGCAGCGGTGGGATGGCCAGTCGCAAAACCGAGCGTGCTGTTAAAAAACGAACTGGGCTACGGTCTCAAGGCCAGAAACCTCAGCAGGGGAAGGATGAGGAGGAGTGGGAGACAGCGGTGACGTCGGAGGAAGAGGCACTATTGCTGGGTTTTGAGGCACAAGGGGCAAAACCCAAAACCTGGCGGCTTCCACCCGGGCCAGCACCGGAAGGGGGTCCCTCAAACACGGAGATGGTAAATCTCTTCAGGGACTTTTTAGCCGCTCAGCAGAGGAGAGATGATATCCTCCAGGAAGAGCTCCGGGGCCTGCGGGTCTCACTTGAGGCCTCCCGACAGCCTGTTCCACAGCCACCCTCAGCCGGGCCGGCCACCACAGCAGAGAGTGGGAGCCTCAGACTGGAGCTTCCAACTCCAGGGCCCAGAATGAGAGGTCCACCTGACACCTTCGACTCTGGGCAATCATTAGTGTCTTCTCCTGGCCAACTGGGTAATCCTTCTGTGGGCCCACCAGCTGTCCAGCGTAAAGAGCCCAAGATGCCAGTATATCAACAAGGTGAGGACATTGAAAATTACCTTTTACGTTTTGAACGCATGGCAAAAACATGGCAGTGGCCAAGGGAGGAATGGGCTTGTCGACTAATTCCCCTGCTGGCCGGGAAAGCCCTGGAGGCCTACACGGCTATGGACGAAGACCGGTCCAACTGTTACCCGGACCTGAGGGAGGCGCTGTTGGACAAATTTGATATTTCTCCAGAGACCTACCGTCAACGGTTCCGGGCCACCTTAACATCACCTGGGGAGACACCGACGGAGACGTACCACCGGCTGAGGGGCCTCTACCGTCGCTGGATGCGGCCAGAGCAGAGGAGTAAAGACCAGTTGGGGGAGACCATCATCCTGGAACAGCTGCTGCGAGTGCTTCCTCCGGACACCAGGACGTGGGTGAGAGAACATGAACCGAAGGATGGCCTGACGGCAGCGAAGTTGGCCATGCAGTACGTGAACGCCAGAAAGGGGGCCACATCACGACCAACACGGGTGGATACCAGGGACGGCAACCGCCCCAGGGACAGCTTTCCGAAGAGCTTTGAAGGTAATCGGGGGGCAAATGACAAAGGACACACTGCTCAGTTGGGGACTAAGACTTTGGTTTGCTATCATTGTCAGCAGCAGGGACACAAAGCGTCCGTGTGCCCCCTGAAGAAACCAAAACTGACTGGACTGTGTTATGTGCCTAGACAGGGTGAGGAGGTGGACTACCAGGACAGGGAGGGAGAGACTAGGTCTGTTCCCGTAAAAGTTAATGGTAAATCCGTTACTGCTCTCCTTGACTCTGGTAGCTCCATGTCGTTCATAAGGAAAAGTTGTGTGCCTTGTGTTATTGACTACAGCCAGCGAACAGAGGTTTTATGTGTACATGGTGACTGTAAGCCGGAACCACAGGTAGAACTTACAGTTGAGGTAGATGGACAAAAGTATCTGATGACAGTGGGGGTAATGGAGAATTTACCAGTGGAGATGCTTTTGGGGAGGGATTTGCCTGTTTTATATGACCTCCTAAGCAGGGGTAAAAGTCTCTGTAATGCTCGTGAACCTGTGTCAGAACCAAAAAGGCATGTCTCTTGTTTTGTCATGACACGGGCCCAGGCAAAAACCCAAGCTCAGGCTGGGGTACAACCTCTGCCAGACTTATGTGGTAGTCTGTGCAAGGCTGGAACCAAAGGGCCCAGAAAGACACGTCGGCAACGGCGGTTAGAGAAGCATGCTGGTACACCTGTGTCTTGTGAAATGCCTGATAATGCCTTATCAGATGTTAAGTGGGAAGTGCCAGAGAACATCACCATGTTACAACAGTCTGATCCTTTGTTAAAGTCTTTGTTAACCAAGGTCTTAACCTCTGCTGATCACACCGCCCAAGTAGGTGGTGCAGTGTATGTCCTTCACAATGACATCCTTTATCAGGGGGAGGAGCCAGGCAGCGGGCGATTAGTGGTGCCAGGTAGCTGTAGATCACTTGTATTACACCTTGCACACACCATTCCCTGGGCAGGACACTTAGGTCACTACAAGACATATCTCAGGCTGGCCTCTCGGTTCTTTTGGCCTTCCATGTACACTGATGTGCAGACATATTGCAAATCGTGCCCAGAGTGTCAAAAAACCAGTGCTGTCCGTAAATCAGATCGAGCCCCACTCCAAACGATGCCGGTGATTACCACCCCATTTAAACGGATTGCAATGGACATTGTGGGGCCCCTGGAAAAAAGTTCAGCAGGATATCAGTACATTCTTGTTGTATGTGATTACGCAACTCGATTCCCTGAAGCTTTTCCTCTCCGGTCTATAACCACTCCAAAACTGATCAGTGTTCTTGTCCAGCTCTTTTCTCGTGTAGGCATCCCGGAGGAGATCCTGACCGATCAGGGAACCAACTTTACGTCCCGCCTGATGAGCCAGCTGCACAAGGAGTTGGGCATAACTGCTATCAGGACATCTCCTTATCACCCAGAGACAGATGGTCTGGTGGAGAGGTTTAACCAAACCCTCAAGAGGATGCTCAGAAAGTTTGTATCAGATACAGGGAAGGACTGGGACAAGTGGTTACCCTTTCTGCTCTTTGCCTACAGGGAAGTGCCTCAAGCGTCCACCGGATTCTCCCCATTCGAGCTACTCTACGGCTGGCCAGTCCAGGGTCCCCTGGATCTGCTGAAACGGAACTGGGAGGAGAAGGTAGCAGCTAAGGCTATAGAGGGGCAAGGTGTTGTGCAATATGTCCTCCAGATGAGGGACCGGTTGGAGCGGTATCGAGAGGAGGCCAGGCTCAACCTCCTGGAGGCTCAGAAGACCCAGAAGCGGTGGTATGACCAGCAGGCACGCCAACGTGAGTTCAAACCAGGTCAAAAGGTCTTGTTGCTCCTGCCCTCCTCATCCAGCAAGCTGCTGGCCAAGTGGCAGGGACCTTTTGAGGTTATCAGGAGGATGGGGCCTACGACATATGAGGTCTTGCATCCGGAGAAGGGAAAACTGAAGCAGACGTACCATGTGAACCTCTTGAAAGCCTGGGAGGAAAGAGGCAGCCCTCCTTCCATCACTTCACTACTGGCATGCCGGGTGATTGAGGAAGATGATTCTGAAGGTGTAGTGGAGGCCTGGAAACAGACTGCCAAGGTGGATCTCTCTCACCTGGATGGTAAGAAGCCAGTTGAATTACAAGTTATATTCAACACCGTTCCTCAGTTGTTCACACAGAAACCAGGCCAGACAGATGTGTTGCAGCATGCCATCCGAGTCAAACCGGGTCAGAATCCAGTACGGCAGGCAAGTTACCGAGTACCAGAACGTTTGGTGGAGGCGTTGAAGGAGGAGATCCGCTTGATGTTGGAGCTGGGAGTCATCGAACCGTCTGAAAGTGAGTGGAGTAGCCCTATTGTCATTGTACCTAAGAAGGATGGATCCCTTCGCATTTGCATTGACTTTAGGAAACTGAATGCCATCTCGTTTTTTGACGCCTACCCGATGCCCCGGATTGAGGACCTGCTGGAAAGGATTGGACGAGCCAACTACATCACTACCTTGGACCTCTGCAAGGGGTATTGGCAGGTCCCCCTGGAGAGCCAGTCCCGGCCCCTCACTGCGTTCAGGACCCCTCTAGGCCTCTTCCAGTTCACTGTGATGCCTTTTGGCTTACATGGTGCCCCAGCAACATTCCAGAGGCTTATGGACAAAGTGCTTCAAGGTTGTGAGGACTGCAGTGCCGCCTATTTGGATGATGTGGTCATCTTCAGCCTGACCTGGGAGGAACATCTGGAGCACCTTCGTCGAGTCCTAGGTGCAATCAGTGCGGCAGGACTAACACTCGACCTACAGAAATGTGAGTGGGCCAAGCAGGAAACTCGTTACTTGGGGTATCAGTTGGGGAGGGGTGAAGTCCGGCCTCAGGTCGATAAAGTTGAGGCCATCCTGAACAGCCCCAGGCCCCGTACCAAGACTCAGGTCCGGTCTTTTCTTGGCTTAGTGGGCTGGTACCGACGGTTTATTCCTCAGTTTGCCACCCTGGCAGTTCCCTTGACCAACCTCACCTGCAAGTTGGCCCGGAATCCTGTGGAGGGAGGAGTGTGAAAGTGCTTTCCAGGGTTTGAAGGAGAAATTATGCTCTTCCCCTGTGTTGCAGAGTGCTGACTTTGAACGCCGCTTTCTGGTGCAGGTGGATGCCTCAGGAGTGGGCATCGGTGCAGTGCTGGCTCAGGGAGAACCAGGGGAGGAACGTCCTGTGTTGTATCTCAGCAGGAAACTTCTGCCTCGTGAAACCCGGTACTCCACAATCGAGAAGGAGTGTCTTGCAATCAAGTGGGCGTTGGACAGCCTCCGGTACTACCTTCTTGGGAGGGAGTTTGACCTCCAGACAGACCACAGAGCCCTGACCTGGATTCAGACCATGAAGGACCGGAACGCCAGGGTGACAAGGTGGTACCTGGAACTTCAACCTTTCAAGTTCTGTGTGCGGTACAAAGCAGGCAAGGAGAACATCACAGCGGACTACCTGTCAAGACTGCCAGACATCGTCGCTGCAGGAGAGGAGGGTGGTAATGTGACGAAGACTCCGTCACTGATTGCGGACGGCACACGGTAAAGAAGACACTTAGTAAAATACTCACAAACGCTCATCCAGACACACATTAGTCCCCTCTGTCATTGTGGTGAGTGCACGCACCACAATAAATCTACAGTCACAACTTTACACGCATCCACTGCAGTAATATAGTATGTTGGGGAAAAAAGAGACACACTACGCCACTGTTTA
Organism: Centroberyx affinis; assembly: GCF_046629955.1. Classification (NCBI taxonomy): domain Eukaryota; kingdom Metazoa; phylum Chordata; class Actinopteri; order Beryciformes; family Berycidae; genus Centroberyx; species Centroberyx affinis. Next base: position 183,874 of record NW_027281907.1, on the reverse strand, counting down.
GTTAACTTAGATCAGTTTATTCATACTCATCTTACAAGAAAGTACTTTGCCGAAGTGTCATCGTAATCTGATGTTCCTCTCCTCCACAGTCACAGGGTCTGAAACAGAGCCGATGTGTAGTGCTGTCTTATATAGAGGCTACAGGGGTCACGCGCATGTGTGCTGATGGCGGAAGATACCATGTTTAACTGGGTCGTAGGGTATGTTACCTTATTGATGAAACTGTGTCGAAGTTTCGGGGTTTGTTTAAGGTATTTCACTGGGAAGTGGTGATTCTTATAATGAGTTATATTTGTTTAAGGTAAGAACTGGCAGTAAAATTGCAGATTGAGTAAAATGGAAGATAATTGATTTGAACAGCGGTTGGTTGGTCTAGGGGGAGGGGCTTAACCTTTATAAGCCTCTGGCCACCAAGGCACGGGAGAGTCAGTCTGAGGGTGGCAGTAAACCAGACAGGTGACTAGAGTGTATATTGCAAATTATGTATTTTTTTGGTTTTTCTGTGGACGTCCAAGTTTTTGTTTTGTCACTCTTTTTGTAAATAAAAGCACCTCAATCTTCTTTGCGACTCCAGCCACCTTGTTATCTTTTCTTAGACAGTTGACCCATCGTTTTTCTAACATCCACAAACTGGTAAATCATGCAAAATCACTGGAGTGATCACATGTAATACCAATAACGCTGTCTACATGCTGAAGTGCCCATGTGAGCTTACATTGGGAAGACCACCAGATCAATCAAAACTCGCATGCTCTATAAGAAATCAAGACCCTAAAAGTCCTGTGGCTGTCCACTTCATCCAAGCACAACACAATGTATCTTCATTGAAATCTTGTGGCATTGAACATGTTAAATAATCCCACAGAGGCAGAGACATCAATATCCCCCTTCTCAGAAAAGAGATATTTTTAATTTATGCTTAACACATTTTCAGGGCTCAGGGTTATTTACAGTGACAAAAATAACGTTTTTTTATATCTTGTTTTGGAGACCTTTAGGCAAAACGAGAGTTCAGTTTACAACACAAAAAAACTGTTTTTCTTCGCTTAGAGATCTATTCAAAACCAGATAAATGTAAAGGTAAAGCTCAACAAAATGCAATTTATATTCAGATTTACCTGATTTAATTCTTAAGATCATTTCCCTTTGTCTGAGGAGTGAAAGGTACTTTTACAGAAAAGGAAGAATATTTTTTTTCTCTTGAACAAAGGACATTTCAGTCTGGAGGTCTTTGACAGTGACATCTTGCTTTGACTTTTGGCTCAGTGCAGGTTGAATTGCCAAACGTTTTCTGTGCAGGAAATTCTGGATATTACAGACAAAGAAATTAATGTTGTGGTTGTCATAAATATTTTTTTTTATGAGTAGCACAGTTAATGAAGTTTAAATGTATATACAACATGTATAAAAAAAAAAAAAACTAAAAACAAAAAAGAAGAAGAATGGGCCCTGTTGTATACTCATACAACAGATTTAGGTTGTCTGAGTTCCTGGTTGTTGAAATAATTTAAATTACAATGCAATCTACTAGATGTTGATTTTGTATACGAAGTGTAAATATTCAAAACATGTAGAGGAAGTGGCAAAACTAAGAAACCTTTCCTTTGATGTGCACAATTTTGAAACAACTGGTAGTATTACAGTGGCAGAGTTACAACAGTGTGAGAGATGGATAGGTCAAGCTGTAAAATCATGCCAGGATGCACATCTTCTGATTAATTTTAATCAATTTTGACCAGTTGAGTCACATACAGAAACCTACATGTAGGGTTGTTAGACAGATATTGGACAAAGGTTTTAAAGACTTTGAAATCCGACTCTTTGTGAACCCTGACTTAAATCCATGCGTTCTTGATGTCTGTAAGGTGGCTGGTGTGATATTTGGATATATGGGTGTATTACTTGGGTCATGTGACATTTAGCTGTTTCTTTCACCTGATGTTTTCTCATTGTAATTCAGGTACATTCTGTGTAGGGTCTTCGCTTTGTAGACATTGTCCACCTTTGTATATAATGTGTGTTTTAGATCGTGTATTTTTACTGAATGCCTATCTGGGCTTAGGTAAAAGGTCACAACAATCTTGTCTTTCATGGATATTGTTGAGTACTTAATGGTGCGGAAAACACTTGTCTTGGTATTGGTGTTAATACCTCGAAACACCTTGGGAGCATATTACAGTGTGCAGACTCTTTTTTCGTTCAATATATCACAAGTTGTACAATTACCAAAAGCAATCACTTTTCCAGCATTTAATGCATTTCATCTTTGTTGGTTGTTACAGGTGGCTTTGATCAGTATGGTGAAGTGTGCTATGTACAAATTGAGCAGATTAGGTTATACAGCGCTCTCTCTGTTGTAACACTTCAATGTATCGATGTATCAAAGCTGTCAATTAACAAACCTGGCAAAGTCTTGCAGTTCAGGCCACACGGGACAGGAGACAAGTGCTGGATGTGTGTGTGTGTGTGTGTGTGCGCCTAGCTGTGTCTGTCTGACATCAGTAATAGCAAATAATAGAACAATACTTATGTTTTTTGGTGGTCACCATGATTTGATTTTCAAAAATGGGTAAAATTTGCCTTCATTATAATTCAAGTTGTGAAGCAGAAACATGTTTTGAGACAATACGATATCTGTCTAAAAACCCTACATGACACAGACATCACTTGTATTTACTTTACCCAGCTTTTTTTACATGTTGTACTATATACATTTAAACTTCATTAACAGTGCTAATAGAATATTTTTGACAACCACAACATTATTTTCCTTGTCTTTAATATCCAGAATTTACTGCACACAAAACATTTGGCAGGTCGACCAGCACTGAGCCAAAAACGAAGGCAAGATGTCACTGTCAAAGACCTCCAGACTGAAATGTCCCTTTTCCTTGTTCAAGAGTGTCAAAACAATTTAGTGTTACATAAGTATGTCCTTCTGCAGGTTTGATTAAGGCTATAGGGTCACATAGACCTGGTAACATTTGGTGATATAAAAAATGTATTATTTTTCTGTAAAAGTACCTTTCACTCTTCAGACAAAAGGGAAATGATCTGCAGAAAATAAATAAATCTGGATATAAACTTTATTTTGTTGAGCTTCATCTTTAATTTGATCTGGTTTTGAAGAGACCTCTAGGAAAAGAAAGACTCCAACTGAACACTTGTTTTGCCTGGAGGTCTCCAAAACAAGCTATGAAAAGCTTTATTTTTGTTACTGTAAATAGCCCTGAGCCTAATGGCCTTAACCCAAATGAAGCACTCACGTGGCGTGCGCATATCTTTGAGTAGCAGCCACATCAAGGCCAGCAGGACTTGTGTCCCATCCGTTAGTTTGCTTCCTCTTCGTGGGGATGGGGAGACATGAGATGGACACAGGGTGGGTCCCTTCCTTCATCCTCTCAGCCCCCTGTGTCGCCATCTGGTCTGTGAGTGCCAATTATCACGCCAGAGCTGAGACTGCAACTGAGTGCAAACTACACACTACACAACTGTCAAACACCTCTCTGTACTGCTCATATTAAATAACCTTCACCAAAACAAGGCGAAACATGACTTTTCACCTGATTGTGCAAAAATGTGCAAAAGAGCTTGAGAAGGAAGAGCAGCTCGCAGCAAAAAGAAAAAAAAGAGATGGCAAATTTGGAGGGGAGCGATTGGGCAGCATGGGCATTCTGCGGGGAGCCATGCTGCTGTTGTGTTGTTGTGTAGTTTTCACCATTCTCTATTCTCAAAACCTGTCTTTAGATATCTCACACTACAAGGGTGTTGCAGATAGATTTTGCTGACAAAATCAAACATGTTTGAAAATGCCTGGATGTGTGAGATGGTCAGACTCCCTCATGTCTCACCCACCATGTTGGCTCTGACATGGGGATTTTGCCTGAGATCTCAAAAACTTGTCTGAGGCAGCTAAATTGAGTCTAAAGTCTTATAGTGTGTGCCTAGCTTAACTGGCCCCAATTATCAATGGCATGTCCAAACAGTGTATTTATTAAAAGACAGACTGGCACAGACCCACATGCAGGCCCAAAGGGAACTGAAAATGAAAATGAGGATGATTGGGAGGGACAGGAAATAGGGGCCAGTGGAGAACAGGCTAGAGAGTGGGTTGAAGAAAAAATCCACCTTAAGACACTTAGACAGCTGTTAGTGAGGTGCATTGCATTTATGGTCCGATTTTGTTGTTTAGTGGTGTATTTTTCTTACTCCTGCAGATAACTGGTCAAACATAGACAATGTGACACCACGTCAAGATATTTCCAGGGCACTAACAATGTAGTTTGACAGCAGAAAAAAATGTTTACTATCTAAAACATAAAGGGTAAACGAACGTCAGGTTTTGTTGTCAGCCCCTCAGAATCAAAGAGTAAGAGCTTCTTTCTAGACTCTCCATTTATGAGATTTTTTTTCCTTTAAATTCACGGTTGCCTGTCCTGACCCATTAAAAAGTACATGTTAGCTGATTGAAGAATCAAAGGACCAACACAGCAATTGTTAAACGCTCATGAATAAAAATAGCTCATTACATAACAGATTTAGACGGATTCTTAAAAATATGAGTCATCGTTAAACCCATTTCTGATTGTACCAGCAAGAACTGTGACGAGAGACAGATTACCTCTTCTATTGATGAAGTAGGCCTATTCACAAAGGTAGTGTTTGATTAAGGTGCCCTGATGTCCAGGTTTTGACGTGCTATGGGCAGCTGTGAGGGTTTGGGGCAGCTAAGACAAAAATAAACAGAGAGAAAGAGAGAGCTTGATAGACGCTCCAACTCCAAACTTTTGCAGTTGGAGCATTCTTAACTTTTTATTAAAAGATGAGTTTCAGTGGATTCTGACTTATTTGCAACATTTGAAAAAAAAAAAAAGAAAACAGAAAACAGTAGAGAGTTATAAACAACAGGTGATTACTGTTCAGTCAAACAATGAGTCAGCAATGTTTCTCTTTGATTACTGGCTAAAATTGTTACTTGTTACCTTGAATGTAGACATGAAATAATCAATTACACAACTGCGTAACGTCTGTTGTGTGACGTAAAGTGGCAGAGGTGTCTCTTTGAGGGGAAATAGGCATCATCGTAGGGCCTTTTAAAGTAAGAGCACTCTGCCTCCCATGCTGGACACATCATCTGAGTCACACTATAAAAGGATTCCTCTAACTCCAAAGGATTGGAGTTAGAGGAAATTATTCAAACCTGCTGGTAAAAGGGGGGCGGGGGGTGGGGAGTGGCAGATTGGGATCTGTTCGACAGCATAACAATAAAAAGGGGAACTACTGAGACCATGACTGCACAGACACACACAGGCTTTCGCACACACACACGCGCACACACGCACACACACACACACACACACACACACACACCTCTGTCTGTCTCCTTGGGGTCTTCCCGTCTGCTCTGTAGGGGCTCAGTACCGTACGAGTAGTACAGTTCCTGGACATTCTTACTCCCCAGGGTCGGAGTGACGAACTGTTACTGCTGTGTGAGCCAAGCTACCATGGGCACTACTGCTCTGCTCACTGTACTGTACTGTATACAGTACACTCTGCTTTGGTACATTACACTTGCAAGGCTGGGTATGTGCAGTACGCATGGGTATGTCCACATGTACATACTCACCACACTCTCCCTGGAGAGATATTAATGACATACACCTAGAGAATTTCAGTAGATGTACAATTTCCCATCACAAAATCATACTCAGAAGAATGTTTTTTTTTTTTGTTTTTTTTTATCATGGTCTTGGAGGGAGCAGTTTGTAATTCTGCAGTGTTCAGGGGAGGGGATGTTCCTGTATTAAATGGTTATATAATGGCCAATCTTCCCGAGCTGTCACTAATAAAATCGCCTACAAAATGACATGTAAAGACTGCGCTCTTCCTTGATCTTCAAAGGCACCGAGAAAATTGAAAAATGAAAGAGGATGGAGGCGTCACACAGCTAGATTTGATTAACCGTTACATCTGTTTTACATGGTAGCCACACAAATCTCATTTAAGTGCAGCATCAATCTTCTCTCTCTCTCTCTCTCTCTCTCTCTCTCTCCCCTAAGCCAGGAAAATGCTTTTTCTCAGCGTTGCTAAGCAAACCCAACTGTTGCCACTGTTACACAAAAATGCTTGGTGTATATTTCCCGCCTCCCATTCTCCAGTTAGCCTTCATAACATTTAGCACATTAGAAGTGGAATAGCAGGTATCATTAAGCCATTACATTTGGGAACAGGGACCAGATTGACTGTGGGAGGCGAATTTCTTGTCATATACATTTAGCAACCCGTTTATGGCACACATATGTTCTTGACCATAAACCCAGCCACCTGACCATGCATACATAGTACATGGAAAAGTGTCAACAAGGTGGCCGCTCTCAAGGCAGTAATAGAACACTGGAATATTCAAAATTCACCATCTGCCGTCACCTGGCTGCCTATCAACATGTATTCACACCACATGCTGGGGAGAAAGGGTGTGAATTGCATAATTAATTCAGCACGGCAAATTTTGTAAAGACGTATTCCTTCATAAACAGCTTTTCAGCACAAGGAAAGAGAGTCTCAGTTTCTCCGTTTTTTTCATATGGAAATGTAGTGAGACAAGAAAATAACCTCTTTCTCCTCAAAGCAAAAGTCTAAAAAATTGCTTTGACAGAGCGCTGTGCAGCTACTACGTGTTGAGCAAAGTAAGCAGATGCACAGTAAGGGTACATCAAAGTGACAGCCTTGATTAGAAGAATGCCACCTGGTAAATGTTTTCATACGGTTGGTTATGTAACTTCTATTTTACCACTCAGAAGCACAGAAGGTACAGGGAAGAAAGAGAGGGAGAAAAAAGATGGGAAATTTGCTATGAGCAATCCAGATGATAATGGCAGACATTGTTCACTGTCTGCTATATCGTTACATTAACACATGGTTTCTCCACCGGCTTACTCGACACTAATACGTTTTCGTTTAGAGGACAACATGCTGTGCCGACTCTCGGCCCTTTAGGTGCTGAGAGTTGGAGCCATAATTGAAAAAGTAACACATATACGTATATCACAGCTTTGAAACATATTGTTGTATTACACAATCCATCTCTATTTTTAGTATGTTTGGTTATTTTTGAACAGTCGAACAGATTCAGAGGTGCTCAAGCAAACACAAAGCAACAGTTTACAGTATATACATTTCTATCCAGGTAAGAATGCAAAGCAACCAAAAGATGATCTTTGATGTCAACTACTCTTAAATGCCTAAATCTAGTCCTGCAACTCTTTACAGCCATGTTCAAGAAATGAAAGTTCAAACAGTTAAGTCCTCCCTGTGACAACAACGGCAAGTGTTTCCTGATTTCTAGATATATTCACATATGCACCAGGACATTTAGTACCGAGTAACGCTGTGGATGTAGCAGGTTCCCTGAGGTCAGAGAAACACAGGGTGCAAAGGGTTGCTCATCTAGTCAACCGCAAATGCTGATCACTATCATGCTCCATAAACATGGATGGTCAAATGAGGATATGGAGGACAGCCCGGACACAAAAGCTATCAATTATGCACCATGATGCACGGTGAATAGAGAATGTGATTAAAGTGTGACCCAGAGCTTGCTCATGGGTTCAGGTGAGTGCTCAGGTAGACGAGTGCACTGGGGTTGAGGGTGTGCATGTGTGTGTGCGTATACACTGTCTGCACATCATGTTTATATGTGTGTACCTGTCCATCTGTGTGTACTCTCACATCACAGAATGTCACCTCCTCTAGACTGTATGTTCACCTGACTGTGATCCACTAATGCACCCAGAGCAGCTAGGACCAATTATACTTAATTAGTGTGGTGCGGTGGCTTGGCTCACAGGCAGCCGGTATTGACCCGGTCTGTAATTTAGCCAGCACATACTCTGCTGCCACTGGTGGTAATGGCTGTTTGGGGCCCAAGGGTTCCAGTTTAGCAGTTACACACAGATTGTGGGATCACAGCCTTATGTTCCCTTGCCTTGTTGTCACATGGTCTCTCACACCGACTGCCCCATGCAGGAGCACGAACATGACCATGAAAGGGGAATCTATCTTGGTTTATGGCCATTATCAAATGACACATCCATCATTTTGAACATGAAAGAAGAAAGCACTTGCATTCTCCCTTTATCTGAAAAAGTTAAGTGGAAAAATATCTGAATGTCGTTTATACTCCTCCCATACCCTCTCTCTCTCTCTCTCTGTCCTTCAGTTTGCTTTCATTTCAATGCCCATCTTGCGTGTGTGTACATGTGTGCATTCATTGATGTTTACATTATGCTGTCCTTGCATTTATCAGCAGACCGTGTGTAGTGGGTGCTGTGATGAAATGTATTGAGGAAAGTCACAACTGGATCCAACTTATTGTGTCAAAGTTGATGAATTCTTTGCAATACCAACCTTTAGTACAAAGTACCAAAATATATTATTTAAGACATATCAAAAGCGTTTTTCAACATTTCATATATTTCATATTATTATGTATCAATCTGTCAAACAATTTTGAATCTCACTAGAGCTCCTCCAGTCATAGTTGTGGCACATTAAGTAGCCTAAAGATAGTGATGACTGGCTCACCAGTAAAAATGGTTACAATCTCCATTTCATGATTGCAGGGCATTTCGTTGGTGAAATTGAAAAGACCGTATAGCTTTTGCCTGCTTTCTCCCGGACAGTCTATTCCACAGAAACAGAATATTTTCTTAATGATTTGTGAACTCAGTGTATGAGTGTAAAGCTGAAAACATGCACTGTACTCAGTCAATCCTTCCTGAAGAATAAAGTACATGTGATCACAGATGCAATTTCTATCACAGAAACCTCAGTAAATAGCTTATCTACATTCACATTACCAATGCAAACAATTTTCACCACCCGCGAATAGTGAATAACTGTTTCTTTCTTTCTTTTAATTATGCTGATGGGATGAGTAAGAACACATGTCCCTCTCATTCAGTCACCTCCTTTGATTGCTTCTCTCCTAGATTAGAATCTCATCTCTACCTTTCCATTCACTTTTCACTCACTTCTCTGTGTAATCAGCACTGACCACTGACTCATCCACTATGAGTGTGTGTGTGTGTGTGTGTGTGTGTGTGTGTGTGTGTGTGTGTGTGTGTGTGTGCTGAAGAGAATGCATCAGAAAAACTGCCTTGACCTGTTGTCACCATACATTATTTGAACTTAATCATGATGCTATATGATGCATGCTGTTAGGTAAAAAATCCAATGTTCTTTCAGAGTGAAAAGAACACAAAAGCCTTATTTTATATGTAAGATAGTTATAGTTAAGTGCCTGAGTAGTTTAGTCCTTTATATCTTTCATTATTAGAGGGTCTTAGCATCACAGTAAACTTGCAGGGTGAATTTGCTGTGCTGAACACAAAAGCCGATGCTCTCTACTTTGTATTTGCCCACTCAGGAAGGCAAAACCCCCAAGTGACTCTCTGCCTGGCCAACTATTCAAGCTAAAAATAGCTTTCAGAAACTACTGGGAAGAATATTTATAGATAGGAACAGGGTTTCAGTCAATCTCTAGCCATTACGGGTGTATGACAACAGATTGCTCATTTAGGCCAACCAGAAAAAAAGGTAATTAAGTAAAACCAGTGGTCACAGAAAACTAAATATTTGGATGGCTTCTTTGGTGTTTTGGTGTAACTTTTTAAGAACAATTGTGGCGGCCTCAGCATTCAGCTATCTGCAGACACTTGATAGAGAGCTTCCAGGTGCTGTAACTCAACCATAAGGTCCTCAACTCTAGCATTGTTGCATGTTTACATTTCCTCTCCACTTCTCCTTTTTATAATATAAAGCGAGATAATCCTCTTTAAAATGTAACCTGTAAGAAACCGAATTATTGTAATTCAGTCTTTGGCAGTTTTTTTGCTGGTGCAGACAAAATATCAGCGTTTTAAAGAAATCATTACAGCTAGCCTACTAACACGCACACGATAATGTTTTAGGCTAATAGGCTGCCATCAATTCTACATAGTGGTGGGGGATTCCCCGGCATTTAACCTCTGTGGGTGATTCACACCATGAAATCACACAAGAGTCGTTGAGGTCACTAGTGGAGGTGTGAATAGGTGTGAAACTGCCAGTTAAGGTGTTGAAACCCGGCATTGCCCCTATGGTGACACCCCTCCTCCAGGTTGTCAATGGGAGTAATTTGGCGTGTTGTTGAACTGCTGATGTAAAGATGTTATGACAACATTGTATGTAGAGTTGTAGCCTATATGTAGTAAACCACCGTATTAACTATAAAGCTTGCAGTTTACATGCATATGTTGAACCAGAACAAAAGCAGGATCACATCAAGATATGAATCTCCAATTCATTTTTGGGGAGTATATGGGGGAATATATGCCCATAACTGACAATCGAATGTGGACTGGGCTAATCACTTGGGGTCAATATTCATAAGGCAGTAGGTAAAACACACCGAATTGGCTGCATGTATTCTATCTGAAATGACTGACTTGCTCCATTAAAGCCTGCATTACTCCTCTGTCCCAAGTAACACTAACCCAATCCAGATTGGGTTTAACACTAAAATGTTAATTGGAGTAAACGTACTTGTAACTTATCTGACACTGACACTCAAGATAGCACATATCTCCCTCGTCAGACTATTCACTTTTACTTACAACATTACTGAACTGACCTACACCCACACTACAATAATCTTCTTCAGGTATCTCTCTTTTTCTTGTCCAGTTGTTGTATATTTAGCCATTATTTGCATACAGCCAATTCTCCAATCGATCTCCATGATGGCTCTAGCCGTCGCTGTTTGAAGATTTGTGACACCACTGCAGAACTCATATTTATGTACAGTTTTGAGAGAGAGTTGTTCATGTCCTCATGTGTGAATTAGACTCTCATAGGCTATATTACTAACGTGGATTCTGGTGTTCCCTTTTGTGAGCATAATAACATGAGCATGGGGGCGAAGACTCAATCAGTGCAACGCGTTGCCACTGAATGTCATTCAAACATTACTGGAGATTATGTAATACACACTCTATCTACACAGAGACCACAGAGAATTCAAACCGGAAAGAAATACACTGATGAAAATCCGTTTGTACTGTATATATGTACGTGTACATGGGTACACACAGATGCACAGACGTTCTATACTGTTTTCTCTCTATATTTTGGCAATGAAGTACTGTCATCAACCTCTATGACCCTGGCTGGCAGAGCAAGGTGTGTGTGATTAGCATGCGATGAGGGAAACATTATCCAGGTGTAACTTAGAACTCCATCCATTAACCAGACCCAGTGCTACTGAACACACTGCAGTCTCTTACATCAATGCAGTGTTTCCACTCGTTCAAATGCGGCACACGGAAGGACACTCGCTAGCGCACACACACATACTCTCATGTGCACCTGATACAAACTTTCCATTTGTAGGCAAAAAAGTCAGATTGACAAGTCGTAAAGATTCAAGAGATTTACCTCTCTTGAGTATCTTTTGATTTGTGAAGACAAGAAAAGTGAGCCTCACCAATCCTTTTCATCAGCCAGGTGAAAATGGTGTGTTGAATTTTCGCTATTGTCAAATCCAATTCATGGTATCGTCACATACTGACCTTGCATGGTGTGTTTGTGTGTGTGTGTGTGTGTGTGTGTGTCTGCATGCATGTGTTTCCATTGCATTGTTTGTGTTTGCTATGTGATCCATGTGATGACTTCCTGTTTACATGTCTAGTCAAACTCAAGAAGAGGACAAAAATACATGGCTTGGCTAAATCAAAGCAGAACAACACAAATAGAGACACACAGATGCACACAGACACACACACACACACACAGATCAGAGCTTATTATGAGGGCTGTGCCATGTGTCCAACTTGAAGCCCACTGTAGCCGTGTAGTGAGCATGCCTGTGCATCTCTCCTGTGTGATTAGTTCAAAAGGACGTGCATATAGGCCTCGTTAGCTGAACAGTAGGAATGTCCACACCGGCCACTGAGCGCTAACCTCCCCAGCGGTTGGCTGAATTGGCATCACACAGAGCGAAATGGCAGCCAGCTAGACAGAGCAGACGTAAACAAAAACACAGAGGAGATGGGCAGTACAGACCATGTGTGTGCATATCATTTTCCGTGGCTCATATTGCGTTACGAAATCCTGTTTTGTCGAGCTCTCAGTCTCAGCACCTGGAGAGAAGTGAGAACTATGAGAACTATGTGAAGCCCTGCAGTTTGCCACATACTGTACATCATGCACAGGTAGGCACGCTGGGAACATGGAAATGCAGAACAACGTGGCATTTTCAAAAGGGCATAGAGCAGTGGAGCGGTGAACCATGGGTGACAGTATTATGTTAATAGAGTCCGTTGAGAATTTGAACTGAATTTATAGGTTTTAATAGAGACTCAGTTTATATTGTGATTATATTTCCCTCCCGTTTCAGCTGCTGTTAAGGTGATGGTAACATAATCCAAAGAGTCACTTAATGAAATTACATTACATTATTTAAATTAAAAAGAAAAGTTGTTTATTTCAGCCATTTTGATTCAAGAAAGATATGGTTTATTAAAGAACATCAAAAAGTAATTGTATTGTAAGATGCCATCACCTTAAATATGTAAATATGTATGTATGAGGATGATGTGAATGTAGAAATTTTCATCTTTAAGCCTGTGACTCTCTGTGAGGCAGACATAAGTTTGTTGCTAAATTCTTTCTTGGGCAAGTTATTGGTTTCATTTGATGCTTTTGAATTGATCAACTTCATCTTAGCTCAAGGCCTCTTAATCTTCAGTGAAAATAATGTCTGCCTAGTTTGTTCACATATTGCCCCTCAGTTTAGATAAAGTTTTTAAAGTCTACTTACCTCATGTAACTTTGCAAAACGTTTTGCATCCATCCATCTACCCAACTCACTCCATGTGCCGTAACAGAGACTAGATGAGCCTATGGAAAAGGAAGACCTGCTGATCCAAGCACAACAGGGAATGTACAGAATGTCATTCAAACTTGTAGCCATGCAGAGATAAGTATGATTGGATGAGTGCTGAACTTGAGTACATATTTTCCCCAGTTTACTAGAGGGAGAGCCTCCGCTCGCCTTATGATTGTGTCTTTATTTACATCTGTGGAATTTGCTGCAAATAAGCTTATCCGGTGCCTGGAGGAGACTTTACGTAATATTTGGTAGGGGGGGATTGAGAGAGTTTAAACGTTGATGTAACTATGCTTGGAGCGTGATGTGACTAACGTTATTAATATTTGGTATTAAAGTTTGTGTGTGTGTGTGTGTGTGTGTGAGGGGGATATTAAAGAACATCAAAAATTCAATCATTGCCAAAGACTCTTGCTTCCTTTCCCTCTTTCCTTTCTCCCTCTTTCCTTTCTCTCTCTCTCTCTCTCTCTCTCTCTCTCTCTCTCTCTCTCTCTCTCTCTCTTACACTCTCCCTCCCTCTCTTTTCTCTGCCTCTGTGGCCTAATGATGTAAAGGGTAGCAGCTCACTGACGTTTAAAGGTGAGCATTTATAAGATCATGCAGCAGCGGGCACATTTACCAGCCCCTCTGCTTGGTGAGGTAACACAGCTTTGGTATTGACCAGGACCTTCGATACCAGTCTGCAAAACCCCTTATGAAACAGTTAGGTAACCATGGCCAATTTTCCAAAAGTGCCTTTTCACTGGGTTGATCTTTGCCTACAGACTTACAAGGAAACAAAATGAGCTTAGTGCTGCATTTAAAACTCTGGTCATGAATAATTTAATTAACTGGATATCCTCTATCCACCCTAAAACAAAATTTATGTTAGTTTTGGTGATATTGGGCAGTTAAGTCAATATTGGTTGGCGTAAACAACTCTAATGGGAATGTGATGATGAAAATTTAAAATTTAGGTTGGATTAATGACTTAATGACACTAATCGTTCGTTCTCTTGTTTGTCTTTAGAAAGCTGTCCTTTACATGAAAGTTGATATCCCTCTTCCCTCATCAATTATATATCAGTTGATATCTCTCATCTTGTTCCAAGAATAGGGAGCATGTATATTGATCAGAATGGCAGCCTTTTGACAGTTAGGGGTGAGCCCAGGTCTCCTGTTCCCCGTAATCAGATGTTTTTGCCTGTACATTCACTCCACCTGATGGGTCCATTAGGGAAATAGCCACCTGGCCAGAAGAATTCCAGACAGGTCAGGTTAGGAGAACCCTCTGAACCCCAGTCCACTCGGTGCAGGACATTGGCACAGATGCCAGATAATTTCTGGTAACTCACAGAGAGAAAATACACTGTGAGTGGTTCTAACAGCCTGTCCTGTCTTCCTGTAAGAGTTCCACCATCATCATCTCTCAAAAGGCTAAAATGAGATTGATGGATCAATCTTCTGCATGGCCGATGGACAGTGAGATGAAATCATTGCCCAACACACAGCTCAGGAACATAAGAAATCTAAAAAACACATCCCAAGTAATATTTCATTCCACATCATATTTACAGCGTCATATTGAACGTCAGGCAGAGAGTCCAAGATCAGATTGCATGCCCCAGGCAATAATAGATGTTAACAGATTTTTGGTTTATCAAAACATACAGCTGCTGGGCAAACTAAACCGGGATTGAAGCCAGAGCTCTGATTGGCTGTGATACCGGAGACCTTTGTATCCGAAACTGCAGGCTTGTGTTTCTTTCAACGGTTCACCTGCAAGATGGCCCAGCCTCACACGCAATTTCCCCAGGTCTCACGCCACCAACCATCCAACCACAGTATAAACCCCCATCCACTCAACACACACGACCAGTCTCTCTCTCTCTTTCTCTCTCTCTCTCTGTTTCCACCACACTGGCACACTTTCAGTCACTGAATTAAATTGAACAATAGCGATTCTGCAGAGCGAAAGAGATAGAAATGTGATAGTTTAATCAACCTATAATCAGTCTGAGAGAGACATTTAAAAAATTGGAACTTCTGGGAATTTTCTGGGCTGTTCTGCTGAACGTGGCTGATCAGACCTGCAGGCCAGAAGCCTCATTAACTGCACTGGACTAAAGCTGTGATTTAGGGTGTTATCACACCTATGGTTAATTTTCTTTGGTCCGAACCACAGTGGAAAAGTTAATGTTGTTGTATGGTTGTGTTTGTTTTGTCCAGGTTCACACTGCCCAATTACAAGCGAACCAGGGCTTGTCAACAGTTTGCGTAGGATGACGGTTTTGGTAACGTGTCATTCTGCAAGTGGGAGTGTGTGTGTGTGTGTGTGTGTGTGTGTGTTTAGGGGGCAAAAGATTCCGGTCCCTGTAATCTTAACTAAGCATGGTGGACTTTTCTGCGCTCTTTGCCATAATTTACCTTCTCTGGTGGTCATACGGTTAAATAATAGCTGAATATAAAACTATCAAATAAAACTATATAAAACAATCAAAAAACTCTTTGTTTATATTGAACTGCTTCTTCCATCCTCTCTGCCAGAGAATGAGATGAGGTGATGAGGTCAAGTTCTGGGAGATCATCGGGGAATCAGCCTGTAAAGTTTGGCTGTCTCGCATGGCGCCTTCATGTGTTGTTGCTATATCTTAACCATGTCTGAAGTTTCTGGTCTATTACCACAGATCCACTCACATTTTGGTCTACACTAGCCTTGTGACCCGGGCCAAAGCGAATCACAGCAGCCTAAAGCCATGCAACACACTCACACACTCACTTTACATGCTCACATAGACAAATGCAAACACACAGACACACACACACACACAGATACATACATACAAACAGTACATACATACACACATGGCTGTTAATTAGAATTCACGCTAATCGAGTATGTGTCAACCATGTTACGCATGTGTTGCTTCGCATGTGCGACCTGTCATCACAGGGAAAGGTGGTGATGATAAAGTGTCAAATTGTTACTATTCTGTCTGCTTTTGAGCATTTCCAGCATATTTGCTCTCCGAGTACGTCAGCGCTGGTGGTGAAAAAAGCCGAAGTGTTTCTTCTGTTGTTTCTTTATCGTTCAGCCACGCAATGCGTCATCCATAAAATTGCAGATGAGGCCAAACAGCAAAACATTATAAAAATATCTGAAGCTCCTACCAGCAGAAACACGGCATTTCTGCAGGTCATTTCTCTTAAACTGCAACTCCCAAGTCTGTCACAGTTGCGTCCTCACCCTTTAAAATGTTTTCATTGACAAGAATAAGGAGAAAATTCACTGTCTCTATCTAATCCCTGTTTACAAGGGATTGGTTTCGTAACAGTAAAACATGGCTTCAGTGTGCATGGAACAGTGTGCATACTGAAAACCAAAACAACACTTATCTGTTTTCACATCAACAATGAAGCGTACTGTATTTTCACGGAAGGCCACGGCATCTTTTTTTTTTTTTTTTTCCCAGCCTGTCCTGTCCTGTCTTCGCTAATTGATCAAGGCAAACATGGAGGCTGAGAGGGAAATGAGACTAATGTGCATGATTGGCCGTGACCTGACTGGGCTGGTCCTGCTGTGTTTACTCTGCTTGAGGGCCACGTTGCCAGGACCGTACATGTGTCGGGGTCCAGCTATGTAACAGAATAGTCACTGTGGCAATCACGTTCTCCTGTAGTGGAACACAAGCACGGCAAAATAGTAAAGAGATAGCTTGAAATGTGAACGTTCATGTGCTCAAGGGTGTGTGTTTTGCTGTTTTTGTATGTTTGTACATGCGCATGTGAGAGTGTGTGTGTGTGATTTTCAGGATCGACCATGAGCTGGTTCTCAGGCAAGTATGAGGAGCCAAGGTCAGTGTCATCACCCTTGAGGTTCAACAAAAAATGCATAGTAAATGTTAATGTTTCTCCCCCTCTAACCAAACAAATAAATAACTCTGCAGGCCAAGATCTTGCCAAGGCTTGTTTGTATCACAGCCTCAAAAAATCAGTCTTCCATCCAGCATTCTATGCTGAATCTGAATTTCCAGGTTGTTGTTTTACAGAGGAAATGATTCCGAATTTAGTTAATGGGTTTTGCCTTGCAGAAAGATAATACATACTGATTTGAATTTATTTATTTATTTATTCATCATAGGCAAGGCAAGGCAGCTTTATTTGTATAGCACATTTCATACACTGGGGCAATTCAAAGTGCTTTACAGAGTGATACAAATACAGTAAAGGTAATCACATTCAGCAATCTACAAAGTCAAACAAGTTCAGTTAAAGTATGCTCATGTAAATGTGGTACTTGTTCAGAATCAGAACTGCAACACTTAGCTCCAGTTTCTATTACTTTTAAAATGGCTGAAACTCCTTTACAACAGCTGCATGGCACAGTCATCAAATACTGATACATTATCATTATATCAGGGTTTCATGTAATACTTACTGTATGTCAATTATTCAAAGAAATTGAATAATGTGTTAATTTAAAAAGCGCAAATTTCAACATAAAAATATTTTTTGGAATTGTCAATTTTCTGGAAAAACATGCCTTTGGATTAGCCATAAAAACTGATATTATGAGGCTGATTTCTGGACACTGTTTTGCATTCTTAGATGCACTGGCCTTTTGTATTACCTACCTGTATGCACTTCTCTTCTCTGGACGTGTGCTGGATATAGCGTTGCTTCCTCAAATCTATTCTGCATTGTGCAGGGAGGAATAAATAGCAATTAATTTATTTACTAACAATAGTATCTTAAGCCAGCCAATTGTGCCGGAGTGGTCAATACACATAAGAACAATACGAAAATGTGTAGGTCTGACTAAATATTAATTTACTTACGTTTGTGAATGTTTATGATCTTCCCTCCACCTCTGTTTTTGTACAAACAGCGTTATAGCAATGCCTTGCTGAAAAGCCATTCTGCACGTGTTGTGTTATATGCATCTCTGGGAACACATTGGTTTAAATACTGACCAATGGTCGAAGGTGTAGCACCAGTCCACTCCGCCCTTGTTACACAAACCCACTGCTTATGCCTCGAACACCCAGGCTTAAGTACACCTATCTGATTTCATCGCCAATGCCCCAAAGAGAACTCAGAAAGGTCATCAGTGTTGGGAAGTTTTAGATGTCACACAAAAGCAAGGCAAATATCATAACACAAGGCCTGCTGTGTCTCAGGACTATTGTAGATATTGTGTACAATCTGATGCGTGGGCTGAAGCTTAATTAGTAGGCAGAGAGAGGGAACCTTGAAACACTGACAGCAATCTGGCACAGACTGCTCTGAAAACAGGGATTTCATTAAATAGTCCCAGCCATCTCTACCATTGAAAATAAATGACACAATTGCCAAAACAGTTAAGTGAAGTTCCTGGGAAACACCATCTTCCACTATCAGTGGGATGAAAACATCACTGTCACAAAAGCCAGAGCCAGCTGAGAAGTTAATCTTCTCTTACATAAATGTGCGCCAGTTTTACATAGCGATCCAGAAATTAGTTACTACCAATACACTATCCATCATTATGTGGTTTGGCACTTCATAATGACTAATAACATTCTCACCTTCCTGGTTCCCATATGAAGACTATTTGACCTTTCTTGAACAATGTTCAATGCTTTGTATTGTCTGTGTTTAATCTGGCACTAATAACAACCAGGTCCTGGTGCATGGAAGCATATTTGATTTTAATTACTAGAAATACCCTTTAAACATCTGATCTCTTTATGTCATATGCAATCTGCTGGGAGGCACTGACATCATCCATCTCCTGTCTCTATGGTGCATTACAGGTGAGGATGTAAGTGAAAGGCCATGAGTAGTCAAGGCGGTAAAGTGGATGAGCAGAGTTTGAGTCACAAACGCCAGGCTCTATCTTTAGACGGCCTGTGGGGTTCTTCAATCCACACACACAAGAAAGTCAATACAAATTGGATTGGTTGGCTTCCTGGGACTAGAGTTTTGCCCAGCTGTTCTTCACCTGGTTTCACTGTGACCTTTGGATGCTGTTGGTTGCCTCTGCGATCACCTTTGGGCTTAGCTGGCGGATAATATGAGTCCATCAGATTTCATGAATCCTCATATGCCAGGTTCAGTCAGTTTTCCTTCTCATGTCTTTCATAGGTTTATGGTCAGAGAAACATTGGATAACGTCCTCTGTCAGAATATTTCCTTTCCATAATACAATTGCTATAATAAATTACAATTGCAATAATAAATCAACCCTCTTAATGTCCAGACTTACACACAAAGAAATGCTGTGATGTTTTGTGTATGTAAGAAAACATTTATTCAAGATATCTGTTCCTTGGAAGTATGAGGAGTCTAACTGCAACCATTTTTTTTTCTTTGAACATATGTTTCTTGTACTTTCAAGTGCGCCGCTGCGCCCCCCTCTGTTCCCCTAATCTCATATTCCAAACTCCAGTAGTCGCTTTGTCCCGATGGAAAGTAATTGGTCCTCATGGAGGAAAGGGATAGAGACTGATACTCGTCTGCTGTTTCGGCTGCCTCTAGTTCTTCAACAACAAAATTAAAAATTATATATGATGATGCACGTTGTTGTGGATTAGATGGTGCACAGTTTTGTTTAATGTCATTGCAGTTTTGTTTAACGTCATGGTTTAATACAGACATACGTAGAAGCTGAAATACACTAATAAACTCTTGCAGCAGTTAATAAAAATGCCACGATTATAAACAGCATTGTAGCCACGTTACTGGCAATTAATTTGCGTTAATTACGCACGACAACACGTTGCTTAAATGCTGTTAAACCAACTGAGCATTATATCTCAACAACCCCATATCTTTCGTCTGTCTGCTCATAAGATCTAGACAGGCTGACGCAAAAAACAGTCATAGTAACATTATAATTTCAGGTCTGCTCCAGCTCCCCAAGCCTTTGCGTGACGCATGACGCATTGGGGAGGCGCGGCAACCTTCCCCCATAAATATCCAGCCTGCTCTTTCCAGGCTTCAAACGCACCCGTAGCATCACAAGGGGAATTATAAACGACTTCTCGCCACAGCACCATCAACTACTGGGTGCAGCTGCTGCAAGCATGATTAAGAAAATGTCCCCACCTGAGAACGAGCTCGACATCCCGGCCAAGAATTGCCACAGGATGGTGATTCTGGGCTCCACTAAAGTTGGCAAGACAGCCATCATATCTCGGTTTCTGAACGAGAGGTTTGACGACCAGTACACACCTACTATTGAGGACTTTCACAGGAAATTCTACAGCATCAAGGGAGACGTTTACCAGCTGGACATTTTGGACACATCTGGAAATCATCCTTTCCCCGCTATGAGGAGGCTCTCTATTCTTACCGGTGAGTTGAGCTCTGAAATCACGCAGAGCATATAGCATGTTGCCTTATGGACAATATATCTGTTACATGGGTGGACGGGTCAGATTTAAATGCCTAAATGTTGTGCAATGAAATCGTGGTATTAACTCGGTCTTCTTCTCTGTCTCTCAGGTGATGTGTTCATCTTGGTGTTCAGTCTGGATAACAGAGATTCCTTCCAGGAGGTGCAGCGGCTGAAGCGCCAGATATACGAGACCAAGTCCTGTCTGAAAAACAAAACCAAGGAGAACGTGGACGTCCCGCTCGTCATCTGCGGCAACAAGTGTGACCGGGACTTTTACCGTGAGGTTCAGGAGGAGGAGATCGAGCGGCTGGTCGCTGGAGACGAGCAGTGCGCGTACTTTGAGATCTCGGCAAAGAGGAACACGAATGTAGACCAAATGTTTCAGACTCTCTTCACCATGGCCAAGCTGCCCAACGAGATGAGCCCCGACCGCCACCGCAAAGTTTCCCTGCAGTATTGCGAGGTTCTCCACAGAAAGTCCTTCAGAAACAAGAAGTGCAAAGACGGAGACGCATATGGGATTGTGGCGCCCTTTGCACGGAGACCCAGCGTGCACAGTGACTTGATGTACATAAAGGAGAAAGCTATAGGAGGCAGCCAAGCGAAAGAGAGGGGCTGCGTCATCTGCTGAGAACTTTCTTTGCCAATGTGCAGGAGACTTGCTGTGAAGTTGCAAAAACTGAGGTTCGACCTTAAACAGGGTAAAATAAGACCTGCCGTCGGGGATGTCGACTGTCGCAACACCTCGGGCAGCAGTGGGTGTGTGATCCAAACTGTGCTGAGACACACGGAGCATGGAAAGTGCCTCAGCTAATATCCCTATGTAGTGATGTAGCGTCAGTCCAGAAAGACAGATGTTCTGCTGTAAATCTGCCTCTACTGAGAATGTATAGCTTGCCGAGAGTGGCGGTCCTACTTGCGGGAAGTTGTTTACATTTTGCTATTTTTTTCAAACAGGGTGGAACTTGAATGTTTGTTGCATTATGAACAAATCTGAATGTATATTTATTACGTCAACGTCTACTTTTGCATAAAACAGATAAAATAAAAGTGTTAATACTACTTTAATTGTCTGTCATTCTTCTGTCATCTCTCAAGCAAAAGACAAGTTACATTGGTGCACAAGTAACGGCGCACACAACATTCATTCTGCAGCGGGTTCCCCCCCCATTGCCCCCATCTGTTGAAAAATGTAAATAATGAAATGTCATCATGTTCATTATTAGTCATCCCAAAACAGTTGTCAAATAGGCTATAAAGCAATTTGAGTGCAATTAATCCAAAGATCTTCAATCTACACACTCTCCCTGGATACACTGGTGTTTCTAGTTTACACAAAGGTTTTGTGAACGTTTGTGCATCTTCACTCAAGTTATTGACAATGTTGCAGTCTTGGGGCACAACATCGCCACTCTTCCCTTCTCAGCTGTTGGATTCTTTATAACTCACTTAGTCTACTTTCTTGCAAGTCTAAAACAAAACACAGAATGAATGTGCCAGCTGCATACTGACAGTAGAAATGCCCCATAACTGCATAATGTCTCCAGAACAATGCAACTGGTGGTCACAGCTTTATGTCAAATGAATCCAATTTGTTTTATGTGCTGGACAAAAAAGGACTTAAATTAATATGATCTTTATCAATACTTTATTTTATTACAAAATATATAGGTAAGGGGAAATAAAACACCAAATAATTAGAAGTGGTTATTACAACAAACAAACTCAGTTTACATTTTTCAAAATATAGTAGCATCAATAAATCGCATAAGGCCATTGACTGAAGCTCAATAACATCGTACAACAGAGCCATTCAGAAGTATGAAATCCGTGCTCATTTAAATGTCCATCAATGTCCATATAGGCCCACTTGATTCCCTTATGTTAGCTCCTCCATGGGTGAGGATGTAAAGAGAAATGTCGTCCTTCATCCACCTTGAATGTCTCCGGGTTCCCTACAGTCCGTGCAGATACGCAGCCTTCAGCTTCATGACGCTTTCGGCACGTCAAACATGCAGAGGCTCTTGTACTTCTGCAGCAGCTGGTTCTTGGTGCGGACCTGCTCCCGCAGCGTGGCCAGCTGCTGCTGCTGCTCCGCCGGGCTGCTGTCTATCCCGGGCATGTTGGAGATCTGCTCCCGTGCCTCCTGGATCTTTGCCTTCAGCTTGGCTAGTTCTTGATGGACATCCTGGCTGTCTTTGTCCATGCTTCAAGAAATGTAAACAAAAAAAAAGACAAATAAGGACATATGTTAATCCAATTTTAGACATCTAGCATACACAAGGAATACTGTTTCTGAGCTAACGTTAGTTACTGTCTAGCAGCTAGCGTTAGCTAACAAGTCAACAAGCTAGCAAAACGATTGTTTACATTCAACAGGATTGCCACGTCAAGCCACAAAATAAACATTTACCACACACGTATCTGCTGGTATTCTTACCATTTGATAATATCATGAACTAACGGCAACAAAGAGCAATCATCGCTCTCCTTTTCTTGCTTTGTTTGAGCCACCGCCATCACGTCCCCTGCTCTGCGGCGCAGATAATTTACGTCATCAAGGATCAGCTGACTGAGTACACGACGGCGGACGGACACACCAGACAGGAGTTTGTAGTGATGTGTTTCTAAGACGAAGAAACTTTCATTTATCACCTCACACAATACTTCAGTAGTAGTTTCCTAATTACCTGAAGTGTTCTTCTTCGGATATTACCGCTTCAAACAGTTTGGTTTGGTCAAGTTTTTACATCTGACAGCTCTCTGATTACACTTGATGCATTCTCACTCTAAAATGACTAAGACTAACATCAACATCTCTTGTTTAAAAAATGATTGCTTAAAATATATCATAACAGTGAGTATTTCATACTCACTGTTATGATATATTTAAGCAATTTTATTATAAATGGTACTGGTATGTTAGAGGATTAGAAAGCTGTAGGACAGAATGTGCTCCAGTCAGTTTAATAATTCATGCTGAGTGCTGACTCCTCAAAAAAGTAATGATGAAGAAACGGGAGTGCTACCCAGAGTCTTTCTTAATCAGCATTTTAGAGAATGTAATCATCTTGGCATACATGAAGGACTATATGTATTCCCAAAAAGGATGCTCTTTGGAATGAAACCCTTAACATGCACTTTCCCATTTCTCCTTTTTGGACTAGCATATAGCCTAGATTTCACTCTATATAGGCCATAGGTCATTTATTTATCTGACACTAATGCGTAGAACATACAAATTTGGCCTGTGATGGCTAGGAATAAATACTCCACATCTCGATACCTAGCAACCTGTATCTATATCTAAATACAGCCGCCAATGTCTACAAGCGTGACTCAACACATGGCACTCATGCAGACTGAAACGTGTGTAAACACTACGTGGTTGCAATGTGCAGGATGAGCAGAAATATATAGGCTAATGCAGTGCAGTGAGTCATATGTCTATTGTGTAGATCAGTGTCAGAGTTGTATTCAGGTCATACCCATCATTCTGGGTATATTGCTCTTCCTTGTCCTCATACATGGCTGCTTCACATCAAATATTGATTAACAGTGGGATACAAGGTGGGAAGACCTAAAAAAAAATCTGGAAAGGTGAACATGCGTCAAACAAATTTTAAACATCACTGAAGCTTCCTGCCTTTCTGCCCCCCTTGAATGCAATAAATGTGCACAGATGCAGCAGCTTATTTGTCTTTGCATTTGGGTATCAACACAATACAAACAGGAATGAGATACACACAGAGTTAAGCCTATACCGCAGCAATACTGTGGCTCTGCTAATAATAAACCCAGGTTTCCCCCTCATGTCACCTGCCTTTCTCCCACTCATTGACCCATATTTCTGTGATATCAGGCCACAGTGACCCAGCGGCCCCCACCCTCTTTTTTCCCCATTTTAGGCCTCATTAACCTGGCAAAAATGATGCTACAA
Source organism: Centroberyx affinis (assembly GCF_046629955.1). Taxonomy (NCBI): domain Eukaryota; kingdom Metazoa; phylum Chordata; class Actinopteri; order Beryciformes; family Berycidae; genus Centroberyx; species Centroberyx affinis. The sequence continues at coordinate 159,646 of NW_027281907.1, read as the reverse complement.
TAAAAGGCTTACTCAATGTTTGACCATTGATACCTGGTAGTAAGTTAATATTGGTAAAGACCATGTTGGCTGCATTATGTATTGTATCTCTTATCATCTCCCAGTGAAAAGGAGGATTACGTAAAGTAACCAGCCATGATGAAGCAACATCACAGATTAAGTAGTGTATCGGCGATGCAGTTTGTTCATCACATTTGCAAATTGTCAGAGGAGTAATTGTCTTTATAAAAGACACAAAATGTGTCTTGCTGTTTTTGTGTAAATCTTTATGCTCACTGATTTGCCTTTAAGGGAACTGGTGTTATTTCTTGGTCTCTCAACCCCTACTGTCTGATCCATATTTTCTGAGCTGTATGTCCTCATTAATGGATAGATCCAGCAGTTGATCCCCTCCCCAACCCACACACACACCACGCACACACACACACACACACCTGATTAGCACTATAGGGACAAATTCTCATTAGCCACCACTGCAGAGAGACAACCGCCACGACTCAGCCAGTGAAGAACTAATTAAGTGCAGTCTTAGCGAGAATGACTCTGTGAACATTTAGATGTGGAGTTAATGGAACGTTTTCTCATACCTCCAGCTGTGTGGCGTAGCTTTGGTGATGACACCAGACACAAAAACAATGATTCTTTGTGTTCTCCCTAATTCTCTGTGTGATTTTCAGCATCACAGCACCGACAATCACGTATGACCCAGATCTGAGTGTGTGGGGCATTATGTAGCACAAGGTGTTTTCTTTTACCATTTGTGTCATGGGGAAAGTTCTGACACAGAGTCCTGAAAAGTGGGTCACATCATGCTCCACCTCCACCAATATCAACCCACACAAAGAATTGACCATATTTGAATAGAATAACATGCACATTATTAGTGTAATGTGTGTAATGCATGAATGTTATCAGACTACAACAATGGTCATGTAAACCTAAATAAAATGATCAAATCATCAAATCAACATGTGCATGTAAACATAGGTTATACATAGTTATCATTATGGTTTATTTAATAAATTAAAAAAAATTAATTGTGATTTTTGCATCATCCTGACACATTCTGAGTGATTTTGACCCATTTACCAGCTGAGAGCAGGAAGTGCCTTGTTAACTCAGTCATGTCAGTCAGAATCAGAGATATCTCCCTGAGTGATTCACTGTGTATTGCCCATTTGGTCCTTCTACAGGAACACCAATTGGCCCGGAAACTGATATCACTGGTAAGGAAAAGGAAAAAAGACAGAATTTAATTCCTTATTCCTTAGGCAGAGGAGTAAATAAGATGCCGTTCGCCTTGTGACAGGCAAACAAAAGAGTAGCTGATATTATAATTACAAGTAATGGTAAAAAGTGGTAAAATGGTAAAAGTAAAGGTTATAGTTATAGCTGACAGAATCATTTAGATCCTTTAACAATTCTGTGCCTTTTGTACGTGTAATAACTGAAAATCTTGTTTAACTTGTAACACCTACCTGCACTAAAGACAGACGTCATGATCCTCATCCCAAGACCACTGTTCACAATTAATATTCAAGCTGCTTTTCATTCTTTTGCATTGCATTGCAATCGAGGCAGAAAGGTTATCTGAGAAAATGGCAATATGAAAAGCATAACTCTGAAGCAGGAGAATATGTTGATCATAAGTCTTTGCCTTCATCTAGCTGTTTGGTTGAAACTCAATAATTAATATAAACATGTTTTTTAAATCATAATCACAATGATGTTTGCCAATTTTGTCAGTCATGCACAACTGAGTGGATGAGAATAAAATTACTGAAATTCTAATAAAAAAATAGAAACGCTATGTTTGCGAGTGGATGATTTTTGTCTCTAAACTCTATGTTTTATTATTCTGGGCAACACCTTGAACGAAAACACTGCCAGTGTTATATGATTACAAATTTGTTTACCTTTTTTTGTGCCTTGCTTTTGTCAAACATTTCATAATTCCCTCTTATGTAATTCAAACTCTGCACTGATATTCATCAAAGCTCTTTCATCGCAGCAACAGAAATGCATCATGACAGCAGCAGAGAACAACCTCCTGTAACCTGCTCCTCCACTCAGGGAGATTTAATAGGTTTCTGATTTTTTGATGTTCCCTGAAGCATTACATAAATCCCCCTCAATTTCATGCCATGTTTTTTTTACTTTTTTAATCAACTAATTTAGTTATTGTTCTGAACAGGCTGTTGTTTGGAAGAGCTCAGTCATTGCCTTGGGAATTAAGACCGCTGGTTTGGAGATAGATTACAAAGGCTGGATAGAGTCGACTGCGGAAACGCGTACAAAAGGTCATGCTTTAACTGCGGTTTGAACCTCTGCCAATTAAATATCTTGTGCGACACACAAGATATTTAATTGGCACATGTGACAATGAACAACTAGAATTAATTAAGATCATGCTTAGTTGATCATGACAAAAAATAAATAAATAAATAAAACAGGAGAGAAAGAGTACGACAGATAAACAGGAGAGAGGGAGTGTGTGTGTGTGTGAGAGAGAGAGAAAAGCTTCTGTCATTTATGCAACACCAAAAGTTATAATTTAGCCTCTTTCCACTATTTCTTGTAAATTGTTAGCCAGGACAGTAAGATATCAACTATTCTAAACACAAACTCTGAAAGTGAAAGGAAACGATGATTAGTGATTTCCCCCAGGCCCTGGAGATTTCTACCTTATTAATTCCCATCATCTAAACTGTCATTTCACTAGAATTTATTCTGGTCTCTTTTTGATGTCGTCTCTTCCCCTCTGAATTAACCCCCCCCCCCCCCCCCACCCCCCAGTTTGTCCGTAATTTCTCTGAATTAGTTGGAGTTTTCAGTTTCAGTTTTAGTTTTAGTTTATGGAGGGTTTTGTCACAGGTTACTGTTACTTCTTGGGATGAACTGCTGGAAATTTAGAGGCAACAGATGTCTGTAGTACTTTTGTAGCATCTCAGTTAAGGTGAATCTTACTGCCTTTTTATTGATAACTTCTAATATTAGAGGATGCCAATATGATAGCCAACAACTTGTCTGCATATGCTCAATTTAGACTCCTCGGAAGTTCAGAATATCACCAGAGACAGAGAGCAGACATATAATTTACTCTAGGAGATGTTTTTGGGCCTAAATCGAATAAGCCACCAATAGGGGAGAGCAGGGCTAGTTGTCACATGAGTAAGTTGTGTCAGTGGCTTCATTTCTGAAACTAAATATTTTAGAGCCAAAAGTCCTATTACATAAATGTTTACTTTGTTAATAAATTAATAAGGTTACCTATGTTTATTACAACCCTCTAACATAAGAACAATTTTGATACCTGAAAGTACATTTTTCTTATTTATTTTACATATATAATTATACATTGTGACAAATAAAAGCAAGGGTCAGCTATAACTCGATAATAAATGTGAATGGTTTAGTGAAGCTCTGTGCTCAGAGAAGGGATCGTGGTCAGGAATGCCTGGTTGGAGCATGTTGTCACACTGATTTATGTTGTCATAACAAACAAACTATCAAAAATCAAAATTTGTTTTTTTTCTTTGGTTAGAAATAGCTTCACATTCATTCTACTCTGAATGAATATTATTTTGGTACTTGAACCCACAAACATTTGGCTTGTGCAGTAAGTGGCCTCACACACAATGTGTATAAATTACATGTAGCCTACATTAAAATATCATATTGTTATAAATTGTATCAGACATTTTGATGCGCCCTGATGTGTAATAAGTTGTCACAAGTTGTCACCTGGTATTTCATCAGTAATAACCTTTGCTTCCAGCAAATTATTCAAAATGTAAAAATGCCATTTTTTAGATAAGACCTAACTAGAAAAATATATATTGTATCTCAGTAAGAGAATTATTAAGATTATTGAGAATTAATGAGAAATACACCAATGAGTAAAAAGTGTGACAATATGCCCCAGTCTCCCCTACTCAAAGAGAAATCTGTGGATGTTAATTGAATTTAGTGGCCTGTAAAATGTAGGGCTACATTTCTCTTCTTTCCTCAAGCTTGGATTTAACCGTCCGCTCATTTTTATTGTCTGTGGACTTATATCTCCAAAGATAATGGTTATTTGGTTTAGTCTGGCTATAAAAAAAAATCCATGGTAGCGCTTTGATAGCAGGCCATTTGAAACGGGCCATTTCATCGAATTTGCCATTCACATGGCATTCACAGAAAATTCTCATATATTTCAGGATCAAGCAATCTGTTGCTCAAATGATCTTATGTGCCAGGGCTGAGTGCTTATTTTGCTAGCCTTCCATCTCACTTTGTCTCTACAGTTCAAGGCAAACAGTTAACAACCAAAACTGTTCCATTAGTTTAAAAGACACAGTTTTCTGTGTAACTGGTTCAGGGAGTTCACAGAAAATAAAATGAGTAACAACTCTTTTATAATGTCATACTGGGGCCTGAATCCTCAAAATAATGATGCATGAATAAAGAGCACAAGACATCTATCTATCTATCTATCTATCTATCTATCTATCTATCTATCTATCTATCTATCTATCTAAAAACCATGCATAAAAGACAAATCAATGCATTGTAGACCTAACAAATTTCCAAAAATATAATGGAAAGCTCCAGCTGGTGAGAATTCTAATTCTGCCTTAATTTGTTGGAAATGTTTGCTTCTGAGTGAACACTGTGGCCAATGCCATCGTATCCTATGATGAACTTTGTGTTTGGGTTACTCAGGACTATTATTAAAATATGCATTAATATAATTCACTTAAGACTAGCTGGAAAATATCATGATTCAGTGAGAGATCTATACTAATGGTCAAAAATGTTTAGTCATGTGCGACACATTAAAACTATTTTTTTAAGTTGTGACTGTCCTTGTAAATATAACTGCATATGGCAACCAAACTGCATATGGCAACCAAACTGCATATGGCAACAAAAGCATGCAAAGCAGTAGGTAACCACAGCTGCAAGAAGAAAAGAGATTGCATTATTAAATGTACATTCTGATATACATGATTCTATATATACGTATATATATGTGTATATATATACGTATATATATATATATATATATATATATATATATATATAGATACGCACACAGACATTTGCATCTATATATAGACGCAAATGTGTCTTAAACAGATTAGATTTTTTTTCCCTGTCAGCTTTCTGCTTGCCGTTCCCAGACTCTTTCACCACCATTGTTGCCCAAAAGTTTTAAGAGAAAAGTGAGGGGAAACTCTGCTTCCACCCCTTGGTAATTATGAATAAACTAAAACAAAATAGAAAAATACAGTATATTTTATTAACCACCTTAAATATGGCTAGCATGGATTTGTCCTTTTCTCTGATCACTTATGTGACTTAGAGGGTAATTATGTGAAAGGATGAATAACAACACCACTTTAGGAAAAGCCAGTCACTGGAGGCCCGGGGAGGTCATACAAAAGCTAAACCTGTTGAAGGTAGAACCTTGTCAAATATAGTGTTAAATGTCAGTGTTGTCCTATATTTTCTATTCATGCCAGTGAATGAGTGAAAATTATCTTTCCTTGAAGCAAACAGATATTATAAGACCCAGAAGGCTTACCAAAATTACTCTGCTCATTCAGAAAAAAAATGATCAGTGAACCAGCTTGGGTTCCTTGAGCTGGGAATTTCACTGTGCCACTGCTGTAATTATAGAAATATGTCTTCTTTATTAATTTACATTCACTCAATACACACTCCCTATCTCACACTCACACTCCCCAGCTCTTCCATACTTAGCTCTGTGTCCTCCAGCAATCTCTTTTAGGTCTCTGGAAATGTCTCTTTGAACAGGAATGGGTGGGAGAGGGGGGCGAGGCTGCTTGGGGTTCATTGTCTCATGGGTGCTGTACATAAGAACTATGGCATAAGCGTGCAGCAGTTTTAAGGTCTCCGCAAAATGTAGGTCAGTTTTTTTTTTTATTTTGTCAAAAACACTCATTCATGCCCAATAATGCTAGCTTACAGCTACTAGGTAGAATCCATTAAGTTATTTTTCTCACCACATGCACTATGGGATATTTTTCTGCTCTTCAACATGTAGCCTGAGGCTTATAAAAAAAACTGCATGGATGATTTGATATGTTTTAGAAGAGGGATAACAGGAAAAGCTGCATAAAAGGATGAGAAGAAGAGAAGAACCTATTTATATTGAAGTAAATCCTGTTGTAAATCCACAGTGTCATGGTGAATCTTTCACAAAAAAGGGCAAAGTGGGACTGGCACATTTTCAGTTACTGTCTGCATCAGTTCTATGGTTGTTATGAAAGCCTTGATTCACTGAAAAGACTGGCTGTCATTAGTCTTTCTTGTGAAATAACCTTCCACAGGGCTCAGTCAAAAATCCTCCTCAATAGCAAGCGCCTATCTGAGTTCTATACAAAACTATCAAAACGTATATATATATATATATATATATATCATCCAGTGCAAAAGAATGATTACTTAAAGTTAAGAATAATGAAGTCACAGGGAAGAAAAAGTGGTGAGGAAGGTTTGTGTGAATTCTGGTCCCTAACAGAAATTCCCATAAATGAACTCCAGAGGTGAAACGGAGAGTCAGCAATCTGAATCCCATCTGCAGCTCAGTCTAAACATGTGCCTCATGATGACTAACCAGGGACTTCTGAATTGTGCTTGGGGTCTGGGTGACTTCGGTTCACTTCCTTTTGAACCCCTCCGTAGCACTCCCCAAGTGAGTTCCCCCGCTCCACCTAGCCTCCATGATGACGTGATTGCGGCTGCTGACAGCTTGCATCAGACATGTCATCTCCTGGGTCTGTGGCACAGCGCTGGCAGGATGCAGATGTCCTGCCTCCTGCATTGCTGTCTAATCTTAGCACACTGCTCCACTTGAAGTCAAGGATAATCTAACACAGAGTAACTCACTGAAGCTGTTCATTGATCTGATATTCATCCCGTCAAGGCAAACTTTCCCTATTAAATACTGTGCACACAACGAGGACAATGACTTTCAGCTCAGCTGTGCAAAGCCAAGGACTCCTTGGCTTTGCAGGAAATGTTTTTCCTGTGAACCTTGATCATGCTGTAAAACATGTGATTCCCTTTCCTCAGAAAGAGACGTCTCTTGGAAATAAACTTTCACCAACTGACTTTACAGTATACTCAGTATCAGTATTGTGTACTGTCTTATTGTACTCTTATAAAGTAGGAGGAAACAGCTGCTCATATAATCATTCATTCTGCTGTCATCTTTGATTTTGTCAACAATGCTTCTGAGTCACACATATCTGAGGCCTTATGGGCATCTAATGAAATCCTGTGTGTGGAAAATGGATTAGGTTTGTACGTTCACAGTGGTGTTTACTCCGCTGGTCAGCCAACCCCCATGTTCACCCTGCCCTGCTTGACCTGCACTTTGTCTGTGACTCACCTCCTCCTCCTTCAACCCACCTTTTCTCAACCTTTCCTGTGCTATAAAAATATGTATATTTGACTTTTATGGTGTGTTAAAAATGTCAAATTGTGGGGATCCTGGTGGCAACACATGATGTCATGGGTTCACTCATGGTTTCTATTGCATGTCATCCTCGCTCTGTCTCTGTCTCCCATCTCTTCCCTCACCCTCGCCTATGTACTATCTAATAATACAGAAACAGGATGTAATAGTATAGTATAGTATAGTATAGTATAGTATAATATAGTATAGTATGCACCATCACTTTTTATTAGTGAGTGAGTTATATGTCTGAGGCAACATTTTGCAATTATCAACCTTCCAAACTGTATATGTTTGCCAGTTTTGGCATGACTGGATAACTGGGGTTTATTCTTTGTGGGAAAAACATACATGCAGGCAGGAATCCACCTCTCATAATTGTAATTACAATAATATCAGCTAAAATAATATCAGCCAAACTAATGCTGAAGGACTAAGCTGACCACGTCTTGATTTGAGAGAGGAGCCAATTGTCATAATGTCCAGACATCATCCTTGGCTTGCCTATGATATCCTTCGGCACTCAGCAGCAGCACACTCACATTGTGGGCTCAAGGCACACTCTAGAGCAGTGAGTGATGTGAAAAGAGCCAGCACTGCAGCAGCTTGTCTCTGTCTGTTTGGTCTCCCATTCATTTACAAGGTTCAGAAGTCACAGTGATTAATGCTTGGCTATAGATCTTGTCTTGTATCCGAAGCCACACTTATGGACAAAAAGAATTCATGGAATCATTCAGTTTCACACTGAATGATCTTAGAGCTTGGTCACACTCATTAATGTATGCTTGGTCATACAAATTTCCTAGAACTTCAATGCTCAGCTCTATGGAGCTTTGATAAGCTCTTTGTTTTTAACAAGCCTCTTTGGTGGGATAATTGCATTACAGCTGGTGTTATTGCTGAAAAGGAGTCAGGCAAGCTTTAAACAAACAGTGTAGTCACTGACTGTTCAAATAAATCAATTAAGCACAGGCGAAACAGAGGCTGTTTGCAGGGCAAGCACTTAATTTGTTTGTGTGTGTGTGTGTGTGTGTGTGTGTGTGTGTGTGTGTGTCAAAGAAGGGAAATTTTCCATTCCAGCTGAGGGACATTGGTGTGATTGGCTCATACAACTATAAAACTACCATGGTAGAGGAGCTGCAAAAGCATTTCAACATGACATGGAAATGTGGCAATCGGATATCATTTGTCACCCAAGTCCCACTTAAGAAATGTAATCTACATAAATCTCATCATTCATCATGCTGACATTCATGGCTATGGCCAAACCAAAATTCCTATAGACCCCGATCTAGTATAGCCAAAACCTCTCTCATTCTCCACACACACACACACACACACACACACACACACACACACACACACAGGCACACTTTGGAGTTTGATTAAGTCTTGTTGTCCAAGTCCATAATGCAATATTCCATTTAACTTGCACATATTGTATTTATTTTAAGTAAGTATTGTATATAGTTCACTTTTCAAATAAAACAATCATAACTCTGGTGACAATACAATTAAATCTTCCTCTTATTCTGAAATGTCCAGGAGTCTTTCCCATCTGCTCACACAGCTTTAGAGTATTGTGTTCAAATATTTTCCTGAATGAGTCAGCTAATTACGTGCTCAACAGACTAATTTGCCATCTCTTCATTCATTTCCATGTAATTTTTACAGTGAAGAGAACATGGTGGATGACCACACACTCCTTCATGTGTAAATACCTCTTGATTAGCTGATATCAGATAGATCTTCCTTTTTAGTTATCTCAAAGGAAAAAACAGAAAAACATTTCAATATACTGAACAATATGCAGCCCCTCATTGCTAAACAACAACTAACAACTGAATGAACTCCTAATCTGCTGAAGTGTCTATGATCTTGCACAGCCAAAGGTAAAATTATGTCCGTGAGTCAATGCCACCATAATGCCACAGTCTGGCTTAATGTGCTCCATGCTGCAGTGTCTATTTCTGTGGGAACTACTATAAACTTGGACCTGTGAATCACTTAGGAGCCATTAGAGATTAGTCTTCACCCCCAGTTAATGTGCATGTTATTTCATTTCAGATTGAACTAAATTGGTCAGCACCATTACAAAGCTCATAAACCTCATAAAACTCTACTTCTCTGCCTGAACAAACTTGAAATAAGTTATATTTATCATTTAGGATGGCTTTTATCAGAATGCCACAGATAGATAGTGTTGACTAATACCCAACTACCCGTGTGAATTGCTTACATGGAATTAGAGGATGCATCGGGAACGTGCTGTTCCCTTGCTGGAAGGATCTTGTTTATGAAACATCCTCCAATATGCTGAGGGCCTGTCCCCAAAAAGCTTTCCAATTGGCTAAGACAAGAAAATGTTTGTCCATCCATTCAGTGCATGATAAATAGACTCAAAACACATTCATTCCTCTGTTTGGACAGCAGTTAACACGTAATATTTCTGTATCAAGGAGGCTTTGTCAATTACAGCGTACTTGTTAAAATAGACAAACTGATGTCCTCCTAAGCAACAACATTTCTTTCACCCATTGTGCCAAACTGTCATGCATGGACAGGTGGTAGTTATTGATTAAAAAGCTCTGTTTTGATAAGTTTGATTTCAACTTTTTGGAGGCAATAACAGATTTATCATGTTCTCCTTCTCTCACTGTCTCACTCTTCATTTAGGTTTGCTACTCTATGAATGTAATAATAAATATTATTATACATCATTTGACAGTTGCTTGGAGACTGTGAAAATGTCTACCCAATTATTCATACATGCATAGAATAAAAAACGTAATTGCACTGAGATGCCTAATTTCAGTGCAAACACCATAAAGACATCAGCCCACTGCAGCCACTTGTGAGTGTGTGCTGTGCAAATACCAGATTAATTCAACATAAGCACATTTTCTGCTGGACAGCCCAAAGCCACTTGCCCAACTTTTACATTCATTGTATCATGTTTAAAAAAGTTTTGCTGAATGTTTGACAGACTAAACTGGGACTCATACAATTGGATAAATCTGAGAGATTTAACAGAATGCTGAACATTGACAGGATGTGCACATGAGCTCAAAGGAGACAAACAGGTGAAGATCATCATTGATACACCCTGCCAATTGGTTTGTAGACCAATTACTAATTACTCAGTTCTAATCTAAAGTGCCCTTATCATTTAATGTACATTTTTCAATTCACACATTATTGACACATTATTATTTTACTACTGTAAATAATGACAGCAGCAAATGTTTCCTTCTGTGAGCTGAAAACTCAGCTCACAGAAGTGGACCTGCACTGCCCCCAAGTGAAAACCGCATGAAAATAACACTTTGAATGAATTCTACAGTGGCCAAACAGCCATGCTTCTATCAGTCCTATTCTATTAATTCTGTTCTGCGGTTATGCCTTTTAAAACTCTTGTTTTAAAAGCACTGCACTACATGCCTATTTGATTTAGAATGGATTTTAAAATTATTTTCCTTGTTTTATTTCACCTTTTTGTTTTATTTCCTCATATTGTTTTATTTAATTGTATTTATTTTATTATTCATCTGTTTTTATTGTCTGTAAAGTACAATGCATTGCACTAAAACATGCTATACAAATAAACATTGATTGATTGATTGATTGATTGATTGATTGATTGATTGATTGATATTTCTGGAATATCTGTTTCTCAGAAATAAACGAGGAACTGCTTAGCCATTGAGGAAAAAATGGGGAAAAAGGAAGAGAAAATAAAATCTGTTTGGCTTAATTAATGCCTTTTAACCTTTACAGGCACTTCACATAAACTAGCCAGCATACATTACATAGCGCTGCATTAGTATCACATTATTGTTGCACCACCCAGGACTCGATCACACCATCTCTCTCACCATGGGCAGGTCACAAACTTGTGATTCCACCTGTGTTTTTTTCACAGATGACTTTATGAGAGCATGCTGGGGTAATTTGAGAGTCCCTGGTGGTCTTAATGTTCAAGAAAATCTTTTGCCACCGATAGTGTGGAGTCTAAATCAAAATTAAAGCCTGCAACTTGCAGGCTGCCATTTTGACAAAATAAATTCAATCTACTTTTATTTTTTTGTACTGCCTCCTTTGTTCAAGCAGATTGCAACACCATTCTCTGCTCATTCATTTGCATATCATCTGTATAGTTTCATCAAAAATCCTAAAAGTTTTATCACACATAACCTGTATGATGGTTTTAATGATAGTTGGATGCAAGATTATGCACATCATTGGAGACAGGAATTTTAATCACTACAGTTCACAAAATCACAACCACCTGAGACATTCTGTGTTTTTTTTTGTTTTTTTTTAAATATTTTTAATATATTTTTTTAAATATTATGTTACTTTGAATGATGGATTGATAGAGATATGGAATAGGATTAGGGCCACGTGAAAAATTGTATTTTTCTTTTATAAATATTTATATTTTTATATCTGACTTATTGTATATATAAATCAGAATTCTGAGATTCTGACATTTAACTTAGAACTAATTTAGAAATAAGTTTTTCACATGTGGCCCTAATCCTCTTCCGTATATAGAAGCCCTTGAAGATCAGATATTGCCTTTCTTAGGTTTTGGCATGTTATGAAAATAATTACACTTTTGTCTAGTGTAGTGAAAATTTGGAACATTTACTAAAATTTCAGTTTTGCAGATAGAATTCTGAAAAAATTCACACCTCATCCAGGTGGCGATGAAAACTTTGTGGGCTATTTTTTATCTTATTTTTGAAAACCTTGCAAAACATTTGAGGGTCTGCAGATTATTTAGAAGCTGGTTTGGTGTCACTTTGACTTCTGGTGTGGAAGGAGTTCAACTTGAGTTAATGAAAAAAACAGAGTGATGAACTGCAGAATTTCCACTAGGTAGCAGTATGCAACAGATTCCTCTCACATGGGCCTTCACATCATCAGAAACTTACACACTTGTAGCACATATGTCTGATTTTTTATAATTTTTGAAATTGTAAACTTTGGACGGCTGTTAGCGCCACTATCAACAAGATTCACCCCATATTACAGTATACGTGGTTTTGGACCTACAGGACTATAGGGGACTATGTAAAGTTTTGTGCAGTTGGTCTGGGGGAATGTGCCCAGGGAATAATTATTTTATTTATTTATCTCTTTATTTATTTGTAGTTTGAAAAATAACTCACTGCTTTGTGTTATGTGCAGTATGTGCTATTTAATATAAAAAATAAATAAAGAAACTGTTTTGGGAGGGGTTCTTTGTGGCAAAATTAAACTTTTCTAAAGTATACTAACTATATTTTATATATATATTAAAAAATAAATCACTTTTACATAAATAGTTCCTCAGTGTTGAATGAAACAAAAGCCCAAGGCGCTCTTCTTTGGAAAACTTTATGGGCTCATCTAGGGACATTTAAAAACACTCTGTGTTTCAGCATTGGCCTTCATCAGGGAGCTTCAAACATTAAAAAAATAAATAAATAAAAAAAAATAAAAATATGTTCAATTACATTTTCCAAACCAAAGAGCATCTTCTTTTGAAGTTTTTTGGACACTTTGCAGAGAGTAGCACTCTGTTTTTCTTCTTATTTCCTCAGTGTTATCTGATTTTTTTTTTCTTCCATGTAGACCACTGTAACATCTTGTCTTTCCATATCAAACCAGATAATTCTTTGCTGGTCCTGTGGTTCACAAATGGTTCTTTACTGTAGTTCAGTTACGTAGTTAGGTATTACAATCCCTCTAATGCTCCATACAATAATGCCTCTTTTTGGTTCTACAGTGGTTTTAAATTGTAATTGATCATATTTGGTCATAATGTATCTCTTCTTCTGCAGTTTATTGATAGTTACTCCAGCAACCCAAAATAAACTGAATGGCAGTATGCCTTTGGAACCAGGTTATAAAGAGTGCTGAGTGCAGGCTATAGTTTCTAAACATATATATTTTTTAGGTAAAATAAATAAACTGGCATGCAAACAGACAGTTTTTAATGATGCATGAACAACACATTCTGTTCTCTGAAAACAAGAACCTGATCAAGTAGACAGTTTTTTTTATTATTATTTATTTAGCACAAAAGAGTAGTTCAAACAAAATATCCATAATGTATACCAACATCATTAAGAGCATGTGCAAGGAAGACCAAAGAAACCCCTAGGGGCTTGTGGAGTGTCTCCCTTAATGACAATCGTACATAATTACAATATAGTGTGATAAAATCGAAAAAAAAGTATCTTAGTGAGTAAGGAATTAAGTAAAGTTTGTATCTTGAGAGCCACATTAAAGCTCTCAAGCATGCCAGACTCATTAGCTCGGAGTCAGCTTGGTTCAGTGATGATATGATGGTGGTAGTGTGGGGGTGGATAGTTGTGATAGACTAGGTGTACACTGAGAAGAAAGTCAAGAGGAAACTCAGGCCAGCTGCTTGGTCTGAATCATATAAGTTCAGGTAGACCTACTCCATCACAATTATCTCCACCCCACCCGCACTACCACCATCATGTCCTCACTGAGCCAAGCTGATTTTGAGCTGAGTGAGTCTGGCATGCTATTTCAACGTCATCCAATGCACTTGTAAAATACAATGGATAACCACTAGGTGGTAGGCTTTAATTGATTATACTAAAGGGGTGAACTATTTGACTATTTATAATCTCAAACAAGCGCATGGGAAATCATACTTTGCTTATGCAAAAATGAAAACATTTCGTTTACATTCTTCACATTTCATTTACTGAACTAACTTCCAAGCTTAAAATGGGTCTACCGTATACTATATGGTTATAGACAATCACACTTGCATGGGGCAGTGGAAGGGCGGTACGCGAAAATAGCAATCAGGCCTGATTGACATACGGTACGGGCAATAACAACGCAGTTTCTCTCGGCACTGACGCCTATTTCAGAAAAAGCACAGCTTTGCACCATTCAGAACAACATACCTGCTGCAGAGAGGGATGGCTTCAATAGTAGATCAGTTTTATATTCCAGTTCTATCCTGAATGGGAGGTGTTTCGTTGTTAGGGCAACGTCATCGTGTGAAAATCACAAATTCAACCATACGGAAGACACTAGGTTACAAAACATGCGCACCCAAAGTACTCTCAAATCAACGTCGTGACGTAACTTCTTTGTGTTGGCAAATCACGGTGTACGTTGGGCGGGCTTTGTGAAGCCCGTGGTTCAGTGTTAGCAGGCTAGCTACAGAAAGAAAGCTAACAAATCGTGAGAGTGGAAGTGGAGCTAGCGTTATAGGAAAAGGCAACTGTCAAAACAGTAACGGGAATAGAGCTTTTAATCAAGTGATAATTGTCTTAGATAGCTATATGAACAAATGTATAGCTAGTTAATCAAAGAGCGTGTTTGTCAGATGCCCGAAGCGCATTTTGGATATACATCGACTGTCCCATTTCCAAACGGAAACCATTTCTGGACAGATAGTTCGTGCTAGCTAGCTAGCTAACTTAATTCTCCAGGAGACTTTTCATTATCAACTAAAAATCAAAACTGAATGTCGCATCTGTCATGAGTCCGGCCGGGTGCTCCCATGTGAACGGTTATAAGGTGGACAATTGGAAACAAAATCTACGAGTCATATACCAATGCTTTGTTTGGAGTGGTACTGCTGAGACCAGGAGACGAAAGGTAAAAACACAGGAACTGTAACGTTAGCTTCAGAAACAGTTAAACAAAAAATTAAATATGGCACAGACAGACGCAGAACTGGAGTGTAAATGACGACCCACGTGAAGCACAACCACTGAACTGGCTGAACAAATTACAGTCTTGCTGAAACTGTTTTGCAGTAGTAGCTAGCTAGTTACCGGTAGCTAGCTAGACTCTGCTTGTGGAACTGCGGAGACTGGTTAGATGTTTGCAAGCTAACTTAACTGTAACAATCTCCCTCGGATGTCTCTCGCTTTGCTAACTTTAGCTAAGCTTCTTTAACTAATTTTTGTGCTGGAAGCCAGTGATCCAGCTGAGCTGGTCCGTTTGCTAGATGTTGAATAGCAAGCCAGTTAGCTGGATGGCTAAACTTAGGTTTGAAGTGAATCGTGGCCACTGGCTAACGTTACCCGACCAAATTCGCCCATTGTGTCCACACACACACACGCACACACACTGGGCCGCCGCAATTGTTAGTGGTCCTCTCCTGGGCACTCCAGGTTAGTGTTTCCCCGGCATCGTTCATTCACTCACGAGTTGGGATGCTGGGGCGTCAGCCCATGACCCTTTCCTGCCAATTCTCTCTGCGCTCATCCCACACCCTAACGTTACTCGGCCCACAGCACCAAATAGCTCTTTATTACACTGTGCCGGAAACCTCATGGTGCTGTGTTGCAAATTCTATTTTAAATAAAACTGACGTACTTCAAGTACTTTTGCCGACCTTTCTCAACATTTTTTTGGTCAAATTTGCAGTTGTCTTTTTTGTTTTGGTGCCATGATTTTCACTCTGAAAGATCTATCAGCTTTGTAATCTCCATTGTGGGTTTTGCACTGTAAATTTGTATATTACTTGATTTTTGTCACTGGCAATCCCAGCACATCTTACATGTGTCATACATTTTTATTTCGTTGTGATGAAATAGGTGCTTCAGAATGATGCGGGATGGACAGCATTGGTGAGTTGATACATAACACCCCCTCCACCCCCCTTGCACAGACATAAGTAGAGTTCAGATGAGTATACCAAATGCTGGCTTGCTTTCTCTCTGCTTGCTCTCCCACCTATGTTTCTCAGCGCCATTTCATTCAATGGTCTGAATATTAGATGTTCTCTATTTAGCCTACTGGAAGAAATTGTCCCCATCCTTGTATCTGCCGTGTCGGATGGTTACAGCTGGCAAGATCGATTGGTGGGAGGATGGACTGTGAGCAGATTGTCCAGAACCATAGCTCGGCTACATTTGGCCCTACTGAGAATGCTTGGGGCTTGTCAAAGCAAATAACTCATGCAGGATGGTCGATGACCCTTTTGTTTATACAGTTTGTAGTGACAAGCTTTGGCTTTTAACACAGCGCTCACACTCTCCTTCGGTACATCATCATGATTAACTTTGCTTTTTGCCCCACAGTCTGAGTCTTCTTTCAAAAGTAATTTATCTGCGCATCCTTTGAAGCCTGCTGCGTGCACAACGTCTCCCAAAAGTAACCCACAGGCCAGGTTTGCAACCGCTCAACAATCCCAGGAGCATGAAGGGAATGAGGTGAAAGGCTCAGAGAATTGAGCAATACCACATGCACCTGATCATTCTTATTTCTGTGACAGACTAAGCCCCCCCTTGAGTGAATTCCTGTCAGGCAGAATGTAAGAAACTGGACCACCAGGGCACAAAATTAACACTTGCCAAATGCTTAATGCCAAATGCAGGTAAAATGTATCTTTGGTGGATAAATCAGTAAGGGTCACGCGCCACAATGGCTGGTAACTTTTTGAGACGGTAATGTGCATTTCAAAATGAGCCAAAACAATAATTTCATACATTGTAGGCCACAGAAAAAGGCAATATAATGTGCAATTGCATGGCATAAGTTTCCTGTATTAAATACTTGATACCATGTAGATAAATGTATTTGTTAGAGATGTTCTCAGCTTTTGGATGTTACTTACTGCAAGCCTAGTAGCTTTGGCACTTGCCACTGAGCTTCCCCTGATAAATCAGGGACACAGCTCCTTTCTGTCTTTGTGCTGCTCTGTGGCTAGTTAGAGGAATTCAGGTTCATTGTCCCGAGTCCCTTCTGTACTCTGCTCTGTTTTGAAAGCCTCACTGTTTCAGCATCGTCTCTGCCAACCAAACACTACTGTCTTGTTTTTCATAATGATTCATGGAATTATCTAGCTGTGTGTTATGCAAACAGGACAAAGAAATAGAGGTAGGCAAATTTGTCAGCATGTGACAAAGGTTTGCCTCTTTCACTGCAACCTGAATAAGGGTGATCATTGTCTTTGCTCAAGGTCAAATATTCAACATGGGTCTATATCTCATACCCCTGTCTCCATGAGTCTGAGTAGTGTATCTTAAACATTCAACTCATTTGTGGAGTGATCATGGGGAAGTTCCCATATCGATATTTTCAGTGATTCCAAACTTGATAGCTGCCTGGTGGGAATGTAATCAATGGAGCCTGCTTTCTCTTAGCCAGTTCAAATGTGTGTGTGTACAGCAGACGCGCAAAGAATGATAAAAGCTTAATCAAGCATAGGTCAACCTGATATGACATATCTCCGTGATTCCCCGGTGGTTGAATAGTGATGTAGTGTTGGTGTAAGTGATGATTACTTTTATTTCCATCCCAGACAAGCACACGTCACTCCATGACCGTTGCGTTAGCAGGAACAGCCAGACTTCCACCCAAGATTTGTCTCTGACTAAAAACTCTTTATGACTCTACCGTGCAATATGGTGGATATAGTTTTACTGGCTTGTCGTTCTACCATGCCCCAGCCATCTCTGCACCTCTCACTTACTTTGTGGCACACTGCATGAACACCAAGCGCCCAGTTTAGAGCCTGCTAGCTGACATAATCCTTAAGGTTAGTTCCTCTCAAGAACACCACCACATTGCAATGCACTTGTGGCCTCGCATGTGAAGGAACCGTGTACTTACTGCTGGTCACTGTTGGGCCTAGCTGTGTTTCTGTCACTGTATTACTGCAGTGTAATACCAGCTCTGTATCTGATAGTGACTTAGTAGATTGTAATTACCTTCATACATATTTTTATATTTTGGCGGTCACCCAAATGAAAAGAGAAGAAAGAGTCTCTTTTTCTCTTTTGGTCCATTTATATTAGAAGTGCAGCAAGGCAGACATTGCCTTAAACATTTGTAAAATTTAGTTTTGCCTTAAATTATGCTTTGAAAAGGGAATTACTAATACAGACAGAGAAAGGAGCAAACAGTGGGCAATGGCTAAAGAGTAAGAGGTAAAGACTCCCAGTTGCAGCAGGGGATGGCTGTGGGAGTAGGAGTCTTGTTATTGTAGCTCACACCCCCTGCATTCAGCCTCTTTTCCATCTCTCTGATATGACATGCAGAGCAGATGTAATACTGCTCTGGTAGCACATAGGCAGTGTATTGTCCTGAAGTGAGGCGGTCTTGGTTTGTGTCCAACACTGATGATGATGAGCCAGCTGGCTAAGAAGCCTTTTACATTACGTCCTGGTATCTGAACATTCACCTTGGAATAGGTGCATGTAGAAATCCTGCATCTGTCCTCGCTGTGTGGGAATAATCATTTGAGTAGATGTCAGTAGCATTGGGTGGTACTGTATGAATGTTACCACTGCAGCTTGCCACAAGCTGCAGTGGTCTTAATAGCATTATAGGGCTTCAACAGTGGCAAACACATGGCAAGCATTTTAGCAGAGATGCAGCACCTGGATAGAGGGGAAAATGAACATTTTCATTCAGTGAAGGATAGAAAAGGTGCATTTTGGCAGTGTATTCAGACTCGGCCTCTTCCTACCTTTTATCTTGAATTTGCTCTCTCTTCCACCTCCTCTTTTTTTCTCATTTCTTTTTTTCCTTTTCTCTAGTCTGTCCTCAACAACCTCCCTGCAAGCTGTCATCCTCGCTGCCTCAAGCTAAAATCAATTCCCAGTCGATGTGCAGGAGCATTGGTGGAAAATCTGTCACCTGCTCTGCATGCACAATCCAGAGTCCCAGGTGGGGAACAAATGGCAGAATAAATGCCAGATTTATCAGTTTGTAGTGACGACAACGCAGCCCAGTGTGGCTTGGCATATCTCCTATCCTTTAATAGGAGATATAGGTTTTTGAGCTGCACAGCAGTTTTAATAGTGATCATTTTTTTTGGCATGTTGGTCCTAGTTGAAATACCGTATTGGCTTGACTCACTATGTGTGTTGCATGTTCATTGGAACTGGTGCACTAGTGTCAGCTGTAAATTATGGATTGAGTTTGGAGACACATTTGATATTGCTGTGATTCCTTCATGCCTCGAGTTGAACGCGTTATTGTCCTCTGTACACAAACACGAACTATACCTAAATTCCAGTGCCATTTGTATATGGCACAAAATGCCCCATGGACAGAAGAATTAAAGCAAATCGAGCAGTGCAGTAAAGATGGTCCACTGAGGGAGATAGTGAGAATAAACAAATGCACAGTAGCATTCTGTCCTTGGCTGTGGTAATGAGCGCTAAATGATAGGCTAATGACTCTTACATGATGCTGCCCACTTCTTTTGTGCTTCTGTGTTTCATTATGTCCTGTTCTGGTTGAGGTACACCTGATGTTAAGGGCTGTCAGTTAGCAGAAAGATTTTGATCGGCCGTGCCTTGTAGCCGGAGGGGATTCTGGGTAGTTATTGACTGTACACCTCATGTAAGAGAAATCAGTTTCCACTTCAGAACTGCAGAGGAGGAACTGTAATTCTGGGCTACTTCCCCCTTCCATCTCTTGGTTCCTTACTTTGACATCCACCTCTTTTTTTTTAATTGATTTTTTTAAATATCTTTTTTTTATTATTGTTTTTTGCCTTTATTAGACAATCTGTAGTGAAGAGACACAGGAAAGATTAGAGAGAGAGAGGGGTATGACGTGACAAAGGTTAGAATCCAGGACACCGCAGCTACATGGTATGCGCCCTAGACCATTGATCCACCCCTGACTTCCACCCCTTAATCTATTCACGTATCCATAGTTTGTGTGTTGGGAGTGGCTTTCATCTGAACAGCTTTCTGATGTTTCCTCTCTTAATTGAGGTTTATGTTCTACCAGATTGGCCAGTGCCACTTAAGCAGAAGTGCACAGAAACATGCCAGCACAGCGCATGGATGGAAGCCCCCCCCCCCCCCCCTTTTTTTTTTTTTTTTTTTTTTACAGTTCAGTTTATTCTCCCCATCCCAACTCCAGCCCTATTCATAATTTATAGTTTCTGAATGGCTAAGGAGATGGAGAGATGGCGTGAATATTCATGAAGGTCATGGTTATTTATATTGTGTGCTCCTCCATTTAGCAGGATGGACTCCTCAGTTCTAGCCCTCTGCCCGGTTCTCACTGTTATTTACTAGCCGTAGGAAGAGGTGCCGATGCAACCGAAACACCGCCACCACGAAGAAATCTGCCAGGCAGTTAACCCAGAGCCATTATCTTACGTTGAGTGGAAATTGGATGAGATAAAAAAGGAGGGGGGGGGGGGTGACAGAGTTTTACAGCGGTGGCTGCTTTGAAGAAGTCTCTGTCACTTTGATTAAAGGCGAATGGGTCATGATTAGAGAGGCGACTGAACTAGACTTTTTTTCCCCCATCTCTTGTTTTGATATATCATCTCATATGATCAGAGGAACCATAACCCCCTCAATAAGAACCCCCTTACTGCTTGTGATGAGGGAGAAGAGGAGGATGAGAGAGAAAGCAGTTGTTGGCTGTTGCTGAGAATTTCAAAGGTAGGGAAGGGTGGATATATTTATTGTCAAGGATGACACATTTGCTTCCTTCTGACGCTCCACTCCTTTCTCCCTCCTGTTCTCTCAGCCACCCCCACCACACACACACATACAGAAACACACTCTAAATACACTCAGGCATGGCCCATCCCAGAGAGAGCAGCTGATTCCTGTGCTGTGAGCAGATCTTCTTGTCAGATCAGTCTCCATCACATCACAGGCCTGCTCCCTGACTCATCAGCATACGTTTGAAGCATCAGGATCTATCCCTCCAGCCTCTTCACAAACCTTGCGTGTTCCTCTTCTGTGCTCACTCCCACGCCTTTTCTTTCTCCTCTTCTTGCTTTCGCTTTTTTGTTATTTGCAAACCTAGTTCAGTCCCCTTTCTCCTTGCCTCTTGATTATCCCATTAAGGTTATGCTAAAAATAGCAATATTGTATGATGTTGTATTGTGTATATTTTGCGAATCGTGATAGTTTAGTTTTAGTTAATTTTTATTTTAAAATTTTATTGCAGTTGTTAATATGTTAATATGCAGATAAATCTGTTACTAATGGTAAAATAAAAATAATACCCCCTCTTTTAAAAATGCACAATGCATTCAGTCCATTGTGAAATTGCAATACTATAATATCGTGTCCTATTTATAGTGTTTTGCATTGCATTTTGGGATCCGGAGCAATTCATAGCCAAACATCTAATCCTCCCATTTTCCCCTCTTCCCACTCTCTGCTCCTTTTTCCTCATCCCACTGCCTCAGTGTAGAACAGTCAGTGGGTTGGGTGATGTCAGACGTTGGTTTCTGGCCCTCATCCAGGCCTATTTCTTCCACCCCCGCGCTCTCTCTTTCACTCCCAGGCCTTGTCTAATGTGGCTTTCAGTCTGTCAGTCAGCATGGCTGTGGCTGGGTGACTCAGGCTAAACAAATGGGACCAGGTCTATAACCTCCTCCCAGAGTAATCTCAGGCCTGGCTTGTCACCTTGTGGGGTCCCTCTCGCATGCTACCACCATTATTGTTTACTCTCTGATAACATAGCCTCCCATACAAATCCCATACCCACATTCAGGAGTGTTGTGGCTGTACTTTGTTCCAGGCCTCATATCTATCCCAGTAGCTTATTAAACAGCACAGCATGGGGTTGTAATGTACTTGACATCCTCTGATTGCACTGGCTGTGCAGGATGTGTTCTGCCACACTGTCTTTTCGGATCAGAGAGGGTGAAAGGAGGGGAAATGTTTGCGGAAAAGGGCTGTTTGGCACAGACTTGGAGCTTGGTGTATGGCTTTGCTTTAGAAATCTTCCACTAGGGAGCAATCCTGGTCAAGTAGATAAGATATTGACATGGGCCCAAAAGTGAGGTTGGTGTTAGAGGGGGTGAGTAGGATGCTGCTTGAGGCTTGTTAATTTGACAGTGTTAAACTTTGCCTTTAGAGCAGTAATGGAGGGGAGCCTCATGAAAAATGCATGGACATGGTTCACAAGACAGCGGCTTTGTTTTTTGGGAGGGGTTGCTGCAGCAGTATGTATGCAGTGACCACTGTGCTTTTGTGTTTTCGTGCAAGCTTATATATTTTGTTATTTAACTTGGGTTATGACTGAGGGAGAGAATGAATTGAAGTTTTGATTAGGTTTGTCCATTTCTGTGTGTGAGCTGCATCCACCTCTGCTGTCTGCCTCTCCTGGCCGGACGAGTTCACTCCCTCGATTGATCCCCCATCCATCTCTCCCTTCCGCCCACCATTTCTCATCCCATCCCTCTAGCCCTCCCTTTGACTAGAGATGGGACCTCTCATTTGACTGTTCACCAGGCACTGGGAAGACATCATTGCTGCAAAGCATGCTGGTCACGGCCCAAGCCAGCCAATGATGCCGCTCTCCAGCCCTCCCTTAGTGCCACCATCTGGCTAATGAGCTGTCAATCACTCTCCAGGGGCAGGCCAGGCCCAAAACCAAGAGGCAATCAATCTCTTCTAGTGTGGACACTCAATTATTCCCCATTGTTAAAGCCTTGGACCCAAGTGACAGCCTCGCTGGGGACTAGGTTTTTTGTGTGAAAATGGTTCTCTGCCCTTGTGAAAAGGGTGAAGATTAAGGCATTACACCCTAGCTAGAGAATTCATTACTAGACCTAGCAATGGTCTATATATACTCGCTTTTAAAGACCCTTTAGTGCACTAATAGTCTCCCTGTACAGCTAGTCTATAGGTAGTGCTTATAGATTTTCCTGGAGGTAATTTGTTCATGTTTTGGGCTCCATGGACCATGATTGGTGCCAGGGGGATAAAGAAGAGGTCATCATGTGATCTGATTGGAGGAGATTTGGCTCCAAGGGGACCACTCAAATGTTCTGTGCTTGGGGTGTGAGTCACATGAGCACTCCCTCTTCATTCGGGGTGTGTGTGTGTGTGTGTATGAATACGTGTGCTCTTTCAGTGGAAGGGTTTGGTTGAGGGCATCTGGTAGCTGTAAGGTTTGACAAATGATCGTGTAGCCTTTTGTTCGGCTGGAGCTAGACTGTTAACCATCTGTGCAGACAAACACAAACACACTGCCCTCTGCATGATCTGCCCTCTCGCCATACATTGTTTGTCAATGTTTTTGCTTGTTGTTGTTTTGCAGCCTTGGTCTCCTCCTTGTGTATGCGGCATGCCATAGTTTCATTCCACCCACTGGTGAATTGGATAAATGTAGGTTTGGTGCTCTTGTGTGATGAGGCTGCCTGCTCCTATTCCTGACTCTTTTATGAGGCAGCACAGCAGCTTTTTAAGTATCTGGTGTGTGTTCCATCAGAAGGCCTCTGAATGTGTTTACATGGACAGAGCTAGCCAGCCCAGAGCTATCTGTTGTTGCATGATTCTTGTAGGGCATATTGTAATTATTACAGTAAACGATAATTCTGCATTGTGCTTTTGTTAGTTCTCTGTGATTCAAAACTAAAGCTATTCAAGCAGCAGCCTCTTATTTTTTACCTGGGCCCTCTGGAAATCAACAAGCACAATATGCCTCTCCCGTAACAGAAAGACTGTTCCTACTCATCTCTCTCTCTCTCTCTCTCTCTCTCTCTCTCTCTCTCTCTCTCTCTCTCTCTCTCTCTCTCTCTCTCTCTCTCTCTCTCTCTCTCTCTCTCTCTCTCTCTCTCTCTCTCTCTCTCTCTCTCTCTCTCTCTCTCTCTCTCTCTCTCTCTCTCTCTCTCTCTCTCTCTCTCGGCATCTACCTTGCTATCTAGATCCATTACATGTGCTGCAAACCCTCCTTAATCACACCAACCTACACAGCTCACACAAATTCCTCAGGAACATCAAGCACCCATTTGATCATGGCATCAAAGCTACTCCACCATGAGCATCTCTGCTCAGATCCGCTCCATGCACATTCTATTCTGTTTTATCCCTTTTCCTGGAGTTTACAAGTGGCTAGATTCCAGAGACTGGGGCTCAGGTTCCAGCTATAATGTCCCCATAGCACTGTGTGATGTTATGGGGCCATATTACACACTCCACAGTCCCTCTTCTTTCCCTCGACATCGATTCATAGGGATGAGATGGGAATACAGTATCATGCAAAGACCGCATGGCATGTCTTAGGTAGTCAATAGAGGTCATTATGAGTTGATGGAGAAGGATCTGAGAAGAGAAGAGAGGAAGAGTCATATTGTGTGTCTGTCTAGGGCTGCTCAGTGAGACTATGGATGACAGGCCAGGCATTAGTCATGGGGAGGAAGGGAGGATGTGGAGGCGAGGGGGGTGGGGGTTTACAACATCATCCTGCCAAGGCCCTGACAGGCTGCAGCCCCAGGGGTCAGTCGGCAGCACAGTTCTGGAGCATCACCATCAGCCTCCTTCCCCAGCCTCCCTAGGCTTGTTCCTATTAAATATAGAATAGAAGAGGAGTAGGAATGTGTGTGTGTGTGTGTGTGTCTGAATGCGCAAGCAAGTGTGTAACATTGTCAGTGTGTTCCTATGCTTGCGCAATCATGCATGTGGTCATATATGTTAAGTATAAGCTAAAGATTGTGAACGTTTGTATATTAATGTGTGGTATGCATGTCTGCCATTGTTAATTCTGTCGACTGTGTGTGTGTGTGTGTGTGTGTGTGTGTGTGTGTGTGTGTGTGTGTGTGTGTGTGTACAGAAGCAAGGTTTGGTCTCAGCCAGCCACAGCATATAGAGTGTGAAGCGGCATGGTGAGTCACTGCTCTCATATAGCAGAGGTTTAATCTGTATTGACTCCCCCTCCCCTCCCCTCTCTATTCTGTTCTTTGCAGCAGCTGGAGCGTGCTCAGTAGAGCCAGACCTTTGTCCACATCATCATCATCGTCATTCTCTCTCATCCTCAGTCACAGCTCATCACATTATGGCTCATACACTGGCTCCATTTGAATATATGAATGCATTAGCCTAAATGCTGAGGGAGGAATAATGGAGTGAGATTCAAAGAATACTGGAAGAGATGGAGAAGCAACGTTAGAGGCAAGGTTGTTACTTTATTTTGAAATGTGGTGTGTAGTTAGACCTACAAAATGGTTAAAGGATTCATTGTCATTAGACCCAGGTCATCATTATCAACAGGCTATTCACAGACCCAGTGGACCGAACCAAGCATGTAATGATATCTGATCTTCACTTTGTTGCTATATTGGAGATCTATAAACCATCTAGTACCTTCCCAGATCTCCTCTTCCATCTATTAACAGCTTTGTACATCAGTCAGTCATTCCCCTGGACAAGGAGTCCAGCCTAGGTTGCCTGGCAGGGTGCATCCCAGATGGAGATGCAGCCTAGCGCAGCGCGATAGCGAGCTAGCTACCTGTCTAACACTTGTTCCAGTCATCTGAGCCAGCGGCTGATCAATAGCTGATCTAATAGGACATTAAAAGCCCTGGGCGGAGAGACGCAGGACTGCTGACACTGAGGAATAGACACCAGGGAACCATGGGGAGGGAGGGGGGGGGGCGCGGCATTGGCAGGCCCTCTTGTTTTGACTTGGAGTCCTGGTGCAATGCAGGAGGAGTGGGAATCAACAGCATCCCTCCTTAGGATGAATAGGCTGAGAGAGGAAACAAAAGATGTGGAGTCAGGATTTTGGTATGGTCTTGCTTAATCGAGTATCAGAGGTAAGAGGTCAGTAGCACCCTTGTATGTTTCCACATGATGTGGCCTCCCCTTTAACCTTTTGCTAGAATATCTGGGGTCTCATCTGGACTCACTCTGTAGTATCAAGATTTCTTATCTTTCCTTTCATCTGCCCTTTCTCTCGTCCCCTCTTTGACCTCCATTCCCTTCTACCATGTAATTGAGATAAGGTCCACCTTACAAGTGTAAAGAGTCTAGATGTCAGTCTTGATCTTGGTTGTATTTAGTCACCATTGTGTCTCTTTCCTCTGTCCATCGCGCCTCATTGATCCCACATGGAAAGGACCCCCCACCCCACCCCCCAAATGCTGCTGTCTCCTCTCTCACACACAGAGTTGGCTGGCTAATAGGACAGTTGGAATAAAAACTGAGCTTAGTGTCCGTGACTCTGAATGTCTCCTATACTGCGCTGTCATCACAATCCAGCCCACGTCCATAGAGGCTCAGCCAAAACACAGCCCTTTGTGTGGGATTGGCTGCCTGTCTCTGTGGCAGTGTGTGTACAGTAGTATGTGTCTGGTGCTCCATGTAGTGCGATCTTGTACTTGTCTTGTATCCTCATTGTCTTAGCTGACTATCTAAAAGTCTAGGTAGCATGTCTAAAGCTCACAGGGCTGAGGTGTGTAGTGGGAGGAGAGACCCATCATTGGTAACTGGGGCTGCTGTGCCTCAACTCTTTTTGCAGGACAATATGAATGCTAACTGTCTTTCACGATTACCTCTCTCACCCACAGTCATTACCCTAGCATTCACACCAAGGTTGTTTAAAATAGGCCACTTATAGTCATTGATACTTATTCTCAAAACAGTTCAACACCCAAGGCTATGGAAGCTAATCCAGACAACACAGATTTAGGGTTTGGCTTGTAATGGGTGTTTAGGTTTAGGTCTTAGCCTATGGGCTGTTTAGTAAGGTAGACATTGCCTCATTGTGCTACATAGGCAGCATGAGCCTGTCAGTTTTATAGCTGTCCCATTGCAGAGATTGACTTATGACTAATCATGAGTGTTTCCTTGTGTTTCCCAGCTAACCGCTCTGTGCCATGTGTCATCCAGGGAGAAGGAAGTGAAACTGATCTCATGAAACCCTTTTATTACTTTCGAACAATAAGCTTCAATGTTGTCCAAATGGTATCAGGTTCTACCATTGTATTCCTAGTCAAAAGATGGCTATAGGTAGATGGTACAGTGCAGGGCCCTTGGGTTCATGTCAGATAGTTAGGTGTGTGTCCATGTCTTTCTTACAGGCTACTCAGTTTCCTCCCAGTGTACAAGAAAGTGAATATGGATAGATGTAGCCAGCCAATAGTTTTCCCATTTTGCATCTCATTCCCTTTCCTTAACACCTCTTCTCTCCCTGCCTAGTGGGTCACTCATTGTGACAAGCTTGCACCCTGATGGGCTTTGATTAGACCGCTCTATCTCTTCTCTCCCTCCATCTCTACCATTATCCAATTTCTCCCTCTCAAAGCAGGCATGCAGACCACTCTCTGCTGCACTTTCTCACTACCAACAGACCTATTCAGGCAAGGAAATGGCATTGGCTGTTCATCTGAAACTTAGTGCAATCACCACTCAAATGCTTTGCATTTGCCTACCATTTTCAATTCCAATTCAAGGCATTTTAGTATACAATCTGCACACCGTACAATTTTTAGAAGGTCCAAAACTAGAGTGAAGTATTCCTCACATTAGTAGTTTTTTTTCCTACCGACCAGGGTCTCAAATGTTTGTGTTGGCTATCACATCCACATGTTAGCCTGTGCTTTTACTTGTTTGTTTTTCCAATAGAGCCACTGCTAAGACACTCTACTGGCTGTGTGTCCATCTCAGTCGTCAGACAGCGCTGCCTCACAAAGCTCCACAGTAATTAAGGCTCCAGGTTCAGCAGCCTACTGTACACCTTCAGTCATCAGAGCAAACAGCCAGCCTAGTCTGCCTTTCTGCCGGCCCATGCTGCTGCGTTCATTAGCTTGAGTGCTTGCCGGATGATTTTACAGTGACGACCTGCTAGAGCCAGGGATTGGGTTTGTGCATTAAAAGAAAGACTGCATGTATTTTATTGTACGTCCGTGAACAGTTCTGTTGTGTAGACTTGTGCTCTGTGGGTCTTCATATTACTGTTATTGCATAGACTCACACACACAACAGCTATATTGCATTCCTCTCCAGGAATGCTAGAATGTTCACCATGACCCTTGTTCTTCCTTTGAGAGATGTCTCCACTCGTCTGTGTACCGCTCTCTGTGCTGTCTCTCTTTTCTCTCCCTTCACATTCTTCCTGTCTCTTTGCTAATGGGAGATTTTGTTTGGCATGGATGTTCATGTTAGACCAACAGCACCTCTCAGTTTCCCCCTCTCCCTCTTTCTCATTTTCCGACAATATACAGTTAAACCTTCAAAGATAATCTACACACGAGGCGAAGACCTGTGCTCTCTGCTTATTCCCCCTCCCCTTCACTTCCCCCTTCCCTCGCTCTCATACACATCACGCTCTCCCGTGCAGCCCATGCAGAGCTCATTTTAACAGCTTTGCTAAAGACGAGAGGCATTCTAATGCGCAAATTCTCCGGTCACCTCCGAGTGCTGTACTCAAACCAATTACACACACTCCAGCCGCTGTCAGCGTGTGTGTCAGACACACTCCGCCTGCCTTCCCCAGTGTGCCTGCCATGCATAAAATCCTATCATGGCCTATGTGTGTTAGAGAGTGAAAGATTCAAAGCGGAAATATGCTGTTATTCAACTGCATGGGATTTGTCAGCAGGCCCGGTCGTCTTTGGTCTGTACTTCATATCAGTTTTAAGTATGTCCCCATGCACTGTGTGACTGACTGTGGAGGATAAATATCTGAACCAGCAGGCAGGGAAGTCCCGTTCTATCTAGCTACGCCACTCTACCCCTCTTAACGCTCAGGGTTCGGTCCTGTTGCAGTGCTTACTGAATGTCCTCTCCTTTCTCGCTTTCCCTCCATCCCCCATCCCTCCCTCCCTCCCCTGGGTCTTTCCGTCCAGGCCAAGTCGTGTATCTGTCACATGTGCGGTGCCCACCTGAACCGGCTCCACTCTTGTCTCTACTGCGTCTTTTTCGGCTGTTTCACCAAGAAACACATCCACGAGCACGCGAAAAACAAGAGACACAACCTAGGTAAGTCACTCACTCACTCACAAGCCCCCAAGGAATATAGGACCATACAACATAGGAATGTCAGAACTCAAAATACAACATAGAGCCAGCAGGTCAGCATGAGTTATCATCACCAAGATGTGCCAGAAAATGTGAAATGTCAAACAATGCAAACTAATCCTTTAAGCGTCATAGATAGAAAGGGTTCATACAGTCCATGCACTTCCAAGGCAGATTCAATAGGCTCAGTCCCATCACATCAGTCTTCACATTCACATGTACCCTTCCTGGACCTCTGCAGTATCAGACATCATCAGTAAGGGATTACAGCACTACTTTGGGCAACTTCCTCCTCTTAGCCTACAGCAGACAGGGAGCTGAACCTCACTCTAACCGCAGCACATTACCATTCTACTGGGAGCGCCTTAGCCAGTCAAATGTCATGGGTTTAAGCCGCTCTACTCCCCTTCATACAGCGGTAAGGGAGGGGTAGACATCGCTAATCCACAGCTACCAGAAAGCAGAGTTTCAACCTTACATGCTAATTATGGGACCCAAATAAAACAATGGAGCTAATGAGTGTGAATTTGATATCATCCCTAGAAGGATAACTAAATGTGGACATAGGCGAGACAATAGGGTGGCTAGCTAAAGCTAATCGTCTTGAAGGGTTGTAATGGGTTTTAAGCATTGCATCAGTTTCACTGCATATGTGTAGATGTGGATAGACTTTTTTTCCCATGCGACTAGCATGCGCACACACGCCTGATTCTTGTGTTTTCTCTTTCAGGCAGACGTATACACACACAGACAGACACACACACACACACACACACACACACACACACACACCAAGTGTAGGGTTCTACAGTGTTAATTAGCTTTGAGCTTTCCACAGGAGCCTCCCTGGCATTGGCACTCTGTTCCTCTGCACCTTTAATCAAATTAATCCTAACTCCCCAGTCTACTAGACTGCTAGCAACCTCACTTCTCTGAACTCCTTCACATCTTCTTCCCCTCTACCTCTCCATCCCTCATTCTTTCCTCTCCTCCTCCACTCAGTGAGCCAGATTTATGGATTTCTGCCTCTGTCTTATGGAGTAGTCATAGTCTACATCTTCCTCCTCTCTCTGCCACTTATGCTACTCATTTCTCTCTCTAAACTGGTTGGCCACGGATGAGCACCATATTCAACATTTCCCTCACTGTTACCAAATGTGGTTGGTTAACCAGTGTAGATAAAGATGACATGAAAAGGCCATCCTTTTTATGTGAGGTACAAAGCTAGCTCATTCTGAAAAGCACTTTTTGCTGCATGATCTATTGCTCTGTATGATCTTTCGTCACACGCACACACACACACACACACACACACACACACACACACACACACACACACACACACACAAATAATGGCAATTCAAGAGGATATACGGCCACAATATAACATACACCATTCACATTTTCTTCTTCGATGTGTTAGGTGTTCTCTGCCATGTTAAGCCCCTTGTTTAAATTCATATTCTCACTGCGGGTAGTACCAAAAAACAGACAAATGTCCAGTTTGGCTAAAAATAGGTTGTCACGGCAACAGAACCGAGGTATTGTTGCTGTGGAGTTTGAGAATGGAAGGGGGTGGTGGGTTAGTTGAAAGCGCAGGTGGGGGGTGAGAGACAAATACACCTATTCCATCACTGCTCCCCTCACATCTCTTGTAATTGTTCAGTGCGAGGCAATGAGATGGAAAGACAAAAAGGCCCCAATCAATAGAGAGCCGTGAGTATAAAATGCAGGGTAGAGAAAGCACTTGTCTTGAGGCTGGCTGCACCAATAAGGTTGGACAGTGAAATAAAACCCAAGGTCTATTGTTGTGCTTGAAAAATCTATTTCTAATTATTGTGCATTCTCTTTTTCTCTCTCTCATTCCCTCCTTCCTGCTTCCAGCGATAGACTTATTATACGGTGGAATATATTGTTTTGTGTGTCAAGACTACATATACGACAAAGACATGGAGCAGATTGCCAAAGAGGAACAGAGGAAAGCCTGGAAATTGCAAGGTATAGTATTTTATTTTCTGTCAGAGAACTTAATGCACCTTGTCCTAGTACCTCGCTTTTTAAACAAGGTTATCTGATATCTCAGTGCCTTCACATTAGTCTTTCTTCATGTCCACAGGCATAGGGGAGAAATACACGACATGGGAGCCTACCAAGCGGGAGCTAGAATTACTACGGCACAATCCAAAGCGGAGGAAAATCACTACAAACTGTACCATAGGTGGGCAATAGATTGTGCTCTTCAGTCCACACATCCCAATCAGCACAGCTTTTCATCTGTAGACAGCTGTGTGTGTTATGGGGATTCTCTATAGCTGTGTGTGAGCGCATGCACCTGTGGCGCAAGTGTAGTTGGGGGTCACTCATGCGTTTAAGTAGGGTACCCGAGGTCAGCAGGAGTGGACAGCCCCATAGGCACTGCACTGGGAGAGACATAACACAGCGTTCCCTCCTTCTGATAGATGCACACCACAGCGGGCCTATATTTCTCTCTACGTGTTTCCCCTCGATCTTGTTTTCCTTCCATTTTTTTTCATTGTCTCAGCAGTCTGTCATTTTATTTTCTTCCCCCCTTCCTCACTGTTTCTCTTATTTTGTGTGTGTTTATCCACTTTCCCAACCCTCCATCTCAACCCTCCTTCACTATCTCCTGCGATCCATCACTCCCTTATGTCTTTAAGCAGCTTGGTTGGTAGCCCTGATTAGGCAGCAGACTATGTGTGCGTATGTGCGCACACATAGGACCAGTCTGAAGTGTTTAAGCCCTGGCTGAGCACTCTCTTCCAGAACCAAACCTGCCCTCTTTGGACAGGACCCAGGACCACACTGGGTCTCACCTGTTCCTCTGGCTCTAACTGGGGGACCACAGCTCTCCTCTCGCGCTTTAACTGACCGTCGAATCCATTCACAGCTTTGGGGTCTGCTCCAGGCACACACTTTTGCAGGCAGACCTGACACAGCACCACATTGTTAACTTCCAAGCTGCACAACAAATTAAATCTGAAAATGCCAGCGGCTTTTATGTTAAACACTTATCCAGCCATATTAAGATGTGCCAGCATACCACACTGCCAACCTGGTACATATCCATAATCTACAATATAGAAATGATCTTTAAGCTTCCATGTAGCTGTAGACTAAAACTGTTATAGGCAAGCTAGGCTAAGTCTCCATAGGGAAAGAGACTCAGATTGTGGGTAGTTCTGCTGGCTACTGACTCATTAATGCTCTCTGTGGTTAACTTTCAATTACCAATAAGCAAGTTGGCCACAGCTAAAAGCCCCTGTCAATCCAAAGAGGGAGAGAGTTGTCTGATCTTAAGTGAGTGATTGAAATCCCTTATTTTGGCAGCAGTATGAATCAAGAGGCACTGTAGTGTTTGATTAATATTCATTGATGTTGTTCTTTTTATTCTTTTTCTCTCTCTGTTTTTCTTGTCCTGCAGGTTTACGAGGGTTGATAAACCTGGGCAACACATGTTTCATGAACTGTATCGTTCAGGCCCTTACACACACACCGCTGCTGCGAGACTTCTTTCTCTCCGACAGACACAAGTGCGAGATGCAATCAAACTCCTGTCTGGTGTGTGAGATGTCGCAGCTCTTTCAGGAGGTAAGATGCGCTGGTTGTGTATGTGTGTCTCAACTTGTCATATAGGTTTGTGTAAGCCTATATGTTTCGGTTAAAACTGAGCCAGGATTTGAGAGTTTTTAACCACCATATGATACAGAATGTTCTCTCCAAGTGTAACCCACTGCAGAAGGCTGAGTCACTGTTGCGCTCTTTTGTCAAGTCCAAGGAGGGAGGGAGAGAGGAGGCAAAAAAAATCCCTGCCTGAAAGGAATGAACAGAGCTCCCCACAGATGAACAAGAAGAATACAGTTATTTAACCTTTATTGAACCCGATCAGTCAAGAGCAAATTTGTATTTACAAGGAGCCTGGAATACATGTCATGTTGCAGAACTATTTAGCCTTTTAATCTCCACTCTTTGATACAAAAGTTTCCTGCATGTACTAATTCCGTGGGAGCATAAATGATTATCCTGAAATGCCTTCGTCCTCTTATGCTCTTCATCCCAACTCTCCACAGTAAAGCATTTTACAAGTAACAAACTCATTGGCCCTGAATGTTATGTAATGGCTGCCTAGGTGCCTGTCTGCTCCCACACTGCCTCGCTTTCTCTTACGCCCTCTCACTTCCCGGTATATATAGGCCCACAGATGGCGAGTTGTGCTATAATGGGTTGAGTCATCAATGATAACCCCCCCACACACACACACACACCCCATCCCACGCACGCACACACATGCACACAACCCTGCCCTGTCTCAATTGGCTGAACTGCAGCTGTATAACACATGAAGGAGGCAATCATTCACCTCTATCACCCAGGGAGGCAGTAATTTATTGAGTATTCAACTGTGTCTGAAATGAAGTCAGGGTCATTCATAGAACATGGTGAAAGAATTGATTCTATTTAAGAACTCCCTAACACACACATTTATAATTACCAAGTCATTCTATGCCTCGTCCCCAACTCACTCAGTTACCTGTTCTAATCGCATCACTTATTTTCGTCCTCCACCCTCCTTCTTTTTGAACCCACCTCTACATCGGCAACAAAAGCTCTCCTGACTCTGCAAACACACACAGCTTCTCACAGTTGGGGAGGTGAGAGGTGTGGCCTACTTTGATCAACCCCTCTATCTCCCTCTCTCTCCCTCTCCCCTTCTCTCTCTCTCTCTCCCACCCTCCCCATTTCCTCCTCGTCTTTCGTTTGTCAAGCTCCTTCAAACTGCTGCAGAGGAGCAGAGTCTGTAACATCCAAAACAGACGTCAGTGTGGCATGTTTTCCCCTCTCACAGCTCAATCAGACTTCACAGAGAATTGTGGAGATTAACGAGAGGTGTGTGCGACGTGTTCATGCCTGCACCCAAACGTGCGAGAAATAAAAGCCCTCTCTGGCATTAATGGGCTGTGGCTGGTGCTGCATTGTAGTGTTAGCACCCTGCCAGCTCTTCCGCTCTCCTCAGCTCGGTTGCTTTCTTCCCCACATCTCCCGACCCTGACCTGGATTGTCATTCAGTCCAATCCCCATGGCAACCCAAAGACTCAGCAGCACTTACAGATGGATGTTCTTGCTCTGATCTCTCCCCTTTTCCAACCACTTTGTCTTCTCTTCCTCGTGCCTCACACCTCCCCTCTCTATGGATGTCCTGTCATTAGAGCTGGCGCTGGTAGGTGATGTGCGGTGGAAATCATTCATATCTGACGAGGCGTGGGTTGGAGCAGTAAAGAAGTCATATAATAAACATGAATGATTGTTTCCCCTCTGTCTGAGAAGATCTATGTTTTGGTTCAGCAATTAATAGTGGATGAGCAACGTGCAATATTGTAGCTACGAGACTGAATAAAAAGGCTGAAAAGTTATGAAATGTACTGTACCCAGTAACACCTGGAAAAATAGGCTAACCACACTCTACCCGCCCCGGCCCCCACCCCTGCCACCCCCTTCCCATCTTTCTTCCCTGGTCTCCAGTTCTACTCGGGCCATCGCTCGCCCCACATTCCCTTCCGGCTGCTGCACCTGGTGTGGACTCATGCACGCCACCTAGCGGGCTACGAGCAGCAGGATGCCCACGAGTTCCTCATCGCAGCGCTGGACGTGCTGCACCGGCACTGCAAAGGGGACACCACCCGTAAGCTTCACTTCTCCTTTTAACCGATCATCCACAGGTCATCCACAGATAATACACTTTTCGTTGTGTGTACACCACTTTTAGGGACAGAAAGGTATTTCATTAAAAACCACAGTATGTCCAGTTTGAGGAGAAATCTACTCTAGGGTAAAGATTTTTTTTTTTTTGTCTGTGCATGCTCTGAATCCCCACTGTCCAGTCAGCCATAGGATTGCTGCTCACTCAAGTCTGACCTAATCACAAACTGCAAAGAATAGTGTCAGGACAGAGACTGAGAGGACTGTGATGGGGACTGTGGCACACACTGGCTCCAATCCAGTATGTAGAGCTATGCCTCAGATCTACCCACAATGCACAGTGCCTTACTTCACTGGAAACATACTGAAGGAGACTGACAATAGCGTGTACCAAGGGGACAGCAACCAGGCAGTGTGGGGAATGTCAATAGGCCCTGCTGCAGCGCGCTGACAGGCTGACTCACCCACAGACCCTGTAGTAAGACTTGCGCTGATTGGCTCTAGAGGATCCAGGGAATTAAGTGCCAGACAGGCTCCACTGCAAGGGAATGGGAAAGTGAGAAAGAGAGAGAGTCCTTCAGAGGTGCTAAAGAGGTTGCGGTGTAATCTGTGTGTTTACGTGTCTGTGTGTGTGTGTGTGTGTGTGTATTTATACCTTCTGCTCCCTGTGATCCCCAGGAGATGACAACGGGAAAAAGGCCAACAATCCAAACCACTGTAACTGCATCATTGACCAAATCTTCACTGGGGGCCTGCAATCAGACGTTACCTGTCAAGTTTGCCAGTAAGAGCTTGTTCCGTGTCTGTGTGGGTGTGTTTTTGAAAGTGCAAAGCCAGAAGTGGCCAAAAAAAGCCCACTTGTGATATTTGCTGCCCATTCAGCTTGACGGAGCATCATAGTGCTTCCTATGCCCTAGTTCCCTCCCTTCCTCCATCTACTCAACCATCCATCATCCATCTATCCACCCATCCCTACTGTCTTCCAATGCTCTCGTCACCTCTCACCACTCCCAGTGCCCTCTCATTGGACTGCAGTGGGCTGATCGGTGTGGACACCACCCCTCCTCCCAGAGCTAGTGAGCCAGTGGTTGTGTCCTCTTCTCTCCACTGCTCTTATTTAAAGGCCTGGTCCCCGCGGAGCTGCTGGGAGGGGGATTGTCTAGACAGCAACACAACCCAAGCGCTGCCTGCCTGCCCCCTAGAGCTGTCCTGTCACATTAACACTAGCACGCTGCACTGAACTGCAAAGCACCTCGCCCAGGCTACCAGGCAAGCCAAGCCAAGCTCAGTGTTACCTGCCTCCACAGTGTAAGGAGAGACTGCTGATGTAGCTAGCCCATCTAACTCAAGGTCCCCACGGGTCCCTGAAATCCTTGAAAGTTTGTGAATTTGAGAAAAAAAAACCAAGGCCTTGAAAGTTTTTGAAAATCGACATAAATAGACATGGGCCATTGAAAGTGCTTGAATTTATATATTTTGTGCAAGAATAGAAATTGAAGTTCTTTTGATATTTTTTTTACTTAATGTTAGTAAAAAGGTTACGTTCCACTGTCTGCATGTGTGTCTCTCGCCGTCTGTGCGTCCTTGTTTCACGTGCCACCTGCCTCGAGAAAGTGCGACGGTCACGTGCGTGCATGAGTGATTGAAGTCGAATATTCTCAGTGTTGTAACAGTAATTAACCTTGATCCGTGTCTCAAACTATGCCGTTTGGGTCCTTGAATTTGAGGGAATTGGGCCTGGAAAGTCCTTGAAAAGTCCTTGAATTTGATGTTTAAGAAGGTATGGGAACCCTGCTAACTGACAGGCTGTGTTGATACTTCAGCTTTAGCCTGTGAGCCATCCTATGTATCATGGTCATTCCGACCAGTTTGGAGCACTGCATCATCCGAAAACAAATTTGATGGTGAGTACAGGTGACCTATGGGTAAGGCATTAAAGAAAGGACAATGGATTCCCTAAGGTTCCTTGAGCAAAAATGGTACCTAGGCGTATATTGGTGCCATGCTGCAGGGTTAGTTCTCCCACCACCACCACCACCACTCCCCTGCCCCCTGGCTTTAGTAGCCACCTGCTGGTACCACTGGGAACTACAGCACCATGACTCATCTAATCAATGTTTATAATGCATAAGAGCCCATCCCCTATGTGTTTATGTTTGCGTATATGCATTCTGCATTGGAAGCCTCCATTTTCCCTGGACCGCAGTCCATCACAATCATCCAAGCGCAACACTACAAATTCCTTATGTAAAGCCAATTCTCTCTGATGTAACACTCCATTGAATTGCAAATGGGCCTGGAAGAACAGTGTGTATATTATGTGCATACGCACACTGCTTCTCTCACCAGGCTTAAACATAAACATGATCAGAATCCAGAAAGGCTGTGTGGATTTAAGCTTATGTATTACCACCTCTGTCATCATCCTTTCCTCATCATCACAATATATGACACACAAACCTGCCCACACATCTACACACACACACACACACACACACACATTATTCTTTAAACTTCATAACCTTATTTAGAGATACCCTCCCTGTTCTCGCCTTTCTCTAGCGGGGTTTCCACGACGATAGATCCATTCTGGGATATCAGTCTGGACCTGCCTGGCTCGTCCACGCCTTTCTGGCCCCTCAGCCCCGGAGGCGACGGCAGCACGGTCAACGGAGAGAGCCACCTGTCGGGGTCCACCACGCTCACAGACTGCCTACGCAGGTACGACTTCAGTCTCAGCTGCCACAATCCAGACTGCCCTTTGCCTGCCTGTCGGTTTTTTTTTGTTTTTTTTTCTGTTATTGAAAAGGGTGTTTTATTTAGTTACATTTAACCAAACTATGCTGTTCGGTGCTGGCGTACAATAGCATAGTTAGTTACAGAACTGTGTTAGTTAATAGTTCAAAAATGAATCATCTTAGCCGGCATTGTAACATTTGGACAGGAAGGGAAGTACCGCCACCATCTGCCTGTCAGTTTCTTCTAATACATTATCCTTCTTCATTCCCTGTATCCCTCTCTCCACCTCTCCAACTTCATGAGTATCAAACCTCTCCACTTGTAGTCAAATTAATTCTATTCCTCCCTCCACCCTTACAAGGAGTCTCATATGCTGTCTGCTCAGGCACAACAACCCTATTATCCCTGGATCTCATCTTCTACCATCCCCAGGTTGGCAGAGCAGGTGTGACCTCTCATGCCTCTTCCTCTGCCTCTTCATGTTTGCAATCTCTTTTCCTCTTTCCTCTCCTCCTTATCTTATTTCACCCCCCCCCCCCCCCACACCTAATTCCTTTTCCCCCGTGCCCTCGCTCTCTCCCTCTCGCATGCTTCTCATCCTCCCTCTCTCTTTCCCTCGCTTTCTTTCCTCCTGACTTTTTTTTTTTTTACTGCAGCCCCTCACACACCCCTAGTTGCTGCAGCAAGTCTCTTAAAGGCACAGGACTGGTTGGTGCTGTTGCCGTGGTGATACAGGCGCTGGCATTACCAGCAGGGTTCTGGGTTGGGCGGACTGACTGACGGACAGACAGTGGCTGCACCAGCACTCAGCAGGCAGACTCACGCTGTAGCCAGATGCACAGACCCGCAGATATCTTCAGATACCTTCATGTCACAGCAAATAGACTAGACAGGTGTGGTGGAGTGCAAAAGGCATGCTCAAAGGGCTTGAACAACATTACCAAAGAAATAGGTTTGTTGAACTGAGCTTGCCTCAAACCTTACATAAACATAACTATAAGATGTTTTCCTCTTTCTGTTTACACTTGTTCTTGGCTCTTTCTTGCCTTTATCTTCTCTGCTCCTGCATATCCTCTCCCTCTCTTTTCATTCCACTCTTCGCTCTGCAGGTTTACACGGCCCGAGCATCTAGGAAGCAGTGCCAAAATCAAATGCGGCGGTTGCCATAGTTACCAGGAGTCCACCAAACAGCTGACAATGAAGAAGCTCCCCATTGTAGCGTGTTTCCATCTCAAAGTGAGTCAGCCAGTGACAGCATGCTACCTATCCCCACTGACATTACAGTTCCATTATCTGCCAGTGAATGAGAATTTGATTATGAAAGATACATTTGGCTTTATATCATACACACATCCACTGTTATCAGTGGTCACTCCCAACTTGCAGATAAAAAGGGAGCGTATAATAGTATAATAGGGCTGTGTGGCTAAAAAAACAAAATCCCATTACTAGATGTTTTTCAATGATTATTAATCTCAATTATTTCAGGAACTAAAGAACAGGAACTTTTTAGTTCCTTTTATCACAATAAATATTCTATAACATATTGACTATTTATGGCTGCAGTGGGCATTCGAAAGGAAATTAGGAAATCTGAATTCAACAATTATTGTAATTATATCTGTATCATAATAGATAAATATATTGTGATTTGTGATGATACATGATAAATTGTGTAGCCCTACGTATGCTATTTAAATAGGATGGAAGCACAGTTCAGATTTTGCAGTGACTTCTGGTACTATGCTTGTGCGTAGGTGTGTGTCCATAATTCGCTTCAGTTGTTGGTGCAGAGGCTTCTATAGTGTAGCCCATGCTCACCTCTCTGTGTCCCAGGAGACCTAGGGATAGGATTTTAATGACCTGTACAGTCCTCAACTCCATGTTTTATTTATCATACAGTATTGGAAGCCTATAATCTATTTATGATATTCATAGGAACATGCTGCAAATGGATTGTCTTGGATCAATCCGCGCCTGTTAGTATCTTGTAATGACTATCTAAATGTGTGATTTACTGCCAGGGTCAGAAACATGCATTTCCACTTCTTGCTAGTAATCTTCTAATATTTTGTATGTGATAAGGAGATGGGTGATGATGATGCCTGTTATTTCTAAATATGTTTCTCCTCTCTTCCCCCATCCCCCACTTTGCACTCTCTCTCTCGCTCGCTGTTTTTCTACCCCTTCCCCCTCTCTCCTCTCATCCTCCCTCTCTGACCATCTCCAGCGGTTTGAGCACTCTGCTAAACTGCGGAGGAAGATCACTACATACGTGTCCTTCCCTCTAGAGTTGGACATGACACCCTTCATGGCCTCCAGGTGAGCCTCCCCCAGCAGTGACTTTGTTTACCCAGCAGCCCTTCGGATTCTGTATCCATATGTTTAATTTGTACAGCCAGTGTACCCTTACTACATCCAGAGAGGAAAATAAAGATTTTCCTAAATATTCTGTAGTAGCTGCTCTACTAGGATATGGTTCTTAAATTTGCATGTGCTCATACACATTTTGTACTCGCAGTGTGCGCACAAGCACGCATCCATGCATCTATGCTCTTCACCAGCTTTACTAAATATACCCTATACATATTCCTTAGTGTCAGTAGAGCATGCAGCAGCAGTGCTGCCCCACCCCTGGCTGTAGCATCCATTCAGCTATGTTCAGAGAGAGACATCAATGGATTTGTACAGGCAGGGAAGCTTCCTGCTCTCGTAGATAGGGCGCTCCTGCCACCTAGTGGATTTGCATGATGCATTTAGCATTGTTTACACAGGCATGCAACATTACAAATGGTAATGTCTTGGTCATTATGTCTTTTGTTTTTTTCTCTCTATCCTTTCTCCCACAGTAAAGAGAGCAGAATGAATGGGCAGTATCAACAGACAGTTGATGTATTAAACAACGACAATAAGTAAGTACCTCGGGAAACCTCTATTATGGCAAACAAAAACTGATTTATTAAAGCTCCATTGTCAGCAATTGCACAGTAGCACTTTTGCCTGACATCACAGTAGAAATACCCTCCTTGATTAATTCTTTAATAATTGTTTTCACTCTAGCACAGCAGCACATGCTAATGACCTGAAGCATCCTGCTGTGACTTCCCCAAATTAAATCAATTTGAAGCCTATTAAAAGCTGCTTAGTTTTCTTCATCCATGGCACTTACAATAGCTTTTATTTTCCAGGACATTTACCAGGAATTTACTGTCTAAATAACACTGATAGCTTGCAGGGGCTGGCCTTTTTAATAAATCAAGGCACTCGCGTCACGTATGGGGAGGGATGAGGGAAGTCTATGTCAAAGTAAAGTCAAACAAAGGTGGTGAAATCAAAGTAGCCACCAAAGTGTTTCAGCCTTCTTGGCCTTCATCAGGGTGTTGACCAAAAAATCGGTGTCCACAGTTTGGGAGAGTTTCTGCTTTCTTTAGTGTAATTGTGGGAAAAAATGAAATAATAAATAAATAAATGGAGGGCTAGATAAATTTCACCATACCATGCAGGTATATTGTTTTTTGTTTCCACCTTTTGTCGAGTTTGCGTATGGTATTGGGCCATAGGTGTTTTCTTGTCGTATTGATCTATTGAACTGCTCGTCTCTTGCACATGCTTTCAGCCTTGTAGGCCTATTGCATTTTTTTCTAGATGCACCATTCACCCTCTTTATGTCTTGCGTTGACAGGTATTCCTTGTTTGCGGTGGTGAACCACCAAGGCACACTAGAGAGTGGCCACTACACCAGCTTCATCCGCCAGCACAAGGACCAGTGGTTCAAATGTGACGACGC
The DNA here is from genome assembly GCF_046629955.1 of Centroberyx affinis. Classification (NCBI taxonomy): domain Eukaryota; kingdom Metazoa; phylum Chordata; class Actinopteri; order Beryciformes; family Berycidae; genus Centroberyx; species Centroberyx affinis. The sequence continues at coordinate 118,200 of NW_027281907.1, read as the reverse complement.
CATAATCACCAAGGCCAGCATCAAGGATGTGCTGGATAGTGAAGGGTAAGGATGGAAACAAGACGGAGAAATTATCAATACTGCAAAGGATTGATGGTGCAGACATTACACTCTGAATCTAATCTTTTTGTTTTTCCTTTTTTTAGGTATCTCTTATTCTACCACAAACAGTTCCTTGAGTACGAGTAGCCTTACCCAGTGACCGCTGACCACGGAGAACACCGCTTCTAACGAGAGAGTCAAGGGACTGGGGACAGAGGACGAAACACAAACACACAAACCTACCTGAAACTCTCTGACTACCAGTCTGCTCCTCCCACTTGGGAGGTAGAGTTGACAAAAATAAACAAAGACGCGTGAAATCATGCAACCTTTAAAAAAAAAAATTAAAAAAAAAAGCACTGAGCTACTTCTCGGCATCTACTTGACAAAACTGAATGGAGGAAGAGGAGGGAAGGAGGAAGAGTTAGGGATTGTCAGTTCCAGGCTTGGGCAGAGGGAAGAGGCCCCGCCCCTCACTCTCTCCCCCCCCCCCTTCCTGCTGCAGGGGCAGAGTCTGAGCGTGACTTACAGTCATGTCGATTGGGCACATCTGGATTTTTATTGCAGTATTTTCATTTCCCCCCTTCCCCCCCATTTCTCTCCCATGGTGCTCTCGTTTCAACTGACCAAGCATTTAACTTAGTCATGATGGAAGACAAACTGTTTATTGTCATATGCATATGGAACTGAATGCAAAAAAAGTAAACTAAACAAAATCAACGTATTATAAACTTTGCAAGAACATTTTTTAAAGGTATGGTTATGATTCTTATCATTTGTGAATTTAGTTATGAAATACTGTATGAATCTAGTATACATCTATTTTTTAAGAGAAAAGAAAACATGGGAGAGCTTAGAGACGCTACCTATGCCAGTTGCCGGGGAAGCGCTGCCATGGAAACTAAACCGACTTGGACCTGAGTGTGCCCATGTTCTATTATTTTCTTTTGTTGATTGTTTTGTTTTTAAGTCTGGTTGAGGGCAGGGAATATCTATTTTTTTAGCAACTCTTTGAATTTTGAGTTTTGTTTACTGTTTTTTTTTTTGTTTTGTTTTTTCAGTGTCCATGTTCTCATATTTGTTTTGTTTTTTGTTTTGTTTTTGCAGTACAGTCATATGTCCCTTGCTGTCCTGGTACTGAAAAATGTTTTTGGGCGTATTATTCATTCATTCTTGTGGAATTGTTGGTATAATGATGGTGGTGATTAAATTGGCTCACCTTAGCTGTTGATAAATTGTATGTTGAATGTGAGCTATGGGTTTCTTAGGGCATTCTGAAGAAAACACTGAATACATTACCTTCAGAAAAGGTCCTGTATTTGTGAGAATGCTGTGGTCTTTCCTCATTGAACACCTTGAATGCTCAGTGCAAAGAGAAGCCCGCTTAACAACACCGCATGCGACAGGGCATAATCCGATAATCTTAAAATTTGTGAAAGATTGCCCTCAGTAATGCCTCGAGGCCTGCTGCCTATCTTTTTTTTTTGTCTTAAGATTCCATTGATCATGATTTTTGTACTGTAGTTGGGGGTGGGAGGGCGATCGAGGGAGGTATTTAAGAGGGCAAAACAAATTGCACGTACATGGGCACTGTGCGGCCACAGCCCGGCTTTGAATCCATCAGTGTTATCTTCTCCATGGCAACTGTGTGGCTGGTGGAGACCAGTGTGGTTCGTGGTGTGTCTTGCCTCTGCAGTGCAGTAAACCCAGTGCTCTATTCAATCAGTATGCTGTCAAGTCAGACTTTAGATAATACACATACACACCAGGGTGTTGTGGTCTATTTTGTTTGAATATCACTGATTGTGTATGTAAAAAAAAAATGGAAAAAACCTGAAAAAAAAAAGTTATTCACTCATGTATAAGATGAGGGGCCCTGACCTATCACAAACTAATGCCACATAAATGCCGCAACCCCTGGTTGTTTAGCTGCTCTGTAACTGAAAACAAACATGCATATCCTCTGGTCTGCTGCAGAACCTCTTGAACCCTGAGCCGGAGGGAAATGGTGGGGTTGGGACAGTAAAATCACAGACTTGTGGAATGGTCGCACCAAGGCTTTGATGTATCATGGAGCAGATAAGGCCACCCAAGGACATTCAGGGACGCAGCTGAAACGAAAAGGAAGAGGAGAGCTTCATTGTCCGTTTCAGTGATTAAACTCAGAACAAAACTGGAATGTGTTTGCACTGTCTTTTCTCTAGTTCACATCCTTCCCTTGACCGTGACTGATTAAGCCCATATAGCTGCCAGAATTAATGTTCTATAGTATATCTGACCTCCACTAACTCCATGTGTGCTTCTTAAAGCTGTCTGCTTGAAAGAAAAGGACTTAAACTGTGAAGGTGTTCTCATTGCAGAACCAGTCAAAAGAAAGGCAGTAGGGCCTTGTTTTTACTGAGGGTTGGTAGACTGAGAACAGTGGCTCTTTCTCAGCAATATCCTGCTACACACTGGTATAGACGTTTTCACTTTCGGGCTGCCCACTACAATTGAGTGTTGTATTTTTGGCCACAGAGCAGCAGTAGTTATGTCTTTCATTGTGGTGCCACTCTGTGGTCAAACCAGGAAGCACAGTGAGGACTGAAAAGGAAGATCAAACCACCAAACTTAGCAGTATGAGGAGGTCTCCTTTATGTGGGTATGTCAGTGCATATCAGCCAGAAATAAATATGGTAAAGGAAAATACAGAGACGTTTTAACAAAATTGCAAAGAAGGAGCTACACATTACAAAATGTCTTCATAATTGGGACTTTTCACAATTTATTTCACAATCAAAAAATACAATTTTATGCTCGATAATACACCATATTGGATGTCTTGTTATAATATGTTCCATCTTTCTTTCCACAGCAGTTAGCTGACATGCATTTTACCTGCCATGTTACATGTGACCAGCTTGACCTTATATATTTGATTTGTAATGACTTGTAATTGTTCTGAAAAGAATGGTAAAGTGGAAATGCTAAATATATGACAATATTTTCTTAAATCTTGGCAAATTAATGTAAACATATCAACATTAATTAAACAGCTTTTTAATAAATTAATTGGCCTGTTATTTAAAGATTTCCTTTTGGCAGAAATAGCTTTCCATATGGAGTGGCACTGCAATACTGCACCAAGAGATGACTTGCTGTAAGCCGCTTATTCTTTATTTAGTTTCAGCACAACTATACACGATACCACAGTATTTGCTCATCAAACTTGGTGTTTTAGTGTCATTTAGAAAAGGGATTGGAGGAACACACATGAGAATGTAATGTATTTTAATGGACAGGGAAAGTGTTTCTAAGGAAACCCTAAGGAAAAACACACACTAATGCAATAAAATAATAAAACACCAAGTAGAAAGTCAGCGATGTAATCTTGATTAAGCAATACAGCTATTTTTAAAAAAGCTACAACTGTCATATTTGTAATCAAGGACTTTGCCACAACAATTTGCAACAATTCTACAATAGCTGGATGGTAAACTTCATGTTCAGCCTGCATTTATTAACAGTTAACAATGGCATTGCCCTATTCTCTGTAAAATCTGCTACCATGAGTAAAGCAAGAGGTCTAGTTAGCTCTGGCTTAAATTTCACTCTGCACATTAACACCAAAATATACTATATATATATTTTGTTAGGCTAAATGTAAATGAGGTGTTTGGGTTCACAGCTCGGTGGACGGTGGTCTTGATACATCCTGTCAATGTTTTGTTTTTTGCTTCAGATGTCTGAGCAATACCTACATTCATAATTCATGTCCACAGAGGTTGCCTCTCTATTATTATTATTACGGTGCTAATGAATGTTTCCAGGGGACCAAGTCTCCTGGTCACTGTTGCTATGGAAATATAGGTCACTGGAGGTGTGCCACGTCTTCCACTGGTTTTGTGTAATAAGATGTTACAGCCCAGGTAACAAATTCAGCAATACTGCCGAGACAGATATTGGATATGGAATTAGATCAGTCATGGCTGAGCACTCGCAATGCACTCACTTCTGGTGGAGTCTGAACTGAGACTCCGTGCAGTGTCATAATCATAGCATATTCATATTCAGAAGAACATGCCTAGAGTGGCTCCGTCAGATTCCTTACTTGCCTTGAATGTTTTTATTAGCAACAGTCACACATATTGTACGTTGCATTTTTGCAGAAGGCTGGCTATGTCGAGATCTAACGGTATAATTACCCACACACACACACACAGATATGGTCTGAGGGCGCTGCGGGGGTTCATAGCACATTAATCATAATCTCTATCACTGGCTTTGGCATATATTTGAATGAACCTGCACATTTAGGGTAAAGGTCTATCAACTTGTACAGATAGTCAACAAACTACTACTACTACTATAAGACAGGGAGCCACACAGGACGGCAGGATGAGTTGTGGAGTACAGTGATGACGATAACTAGAAGGAACACCAGAGCCCCTTGGGGATCAGTGTTCTAGCCCTTCTCAAATTCACGTCTCTCAGACAGCTGGGGACAAAGCCCGAGCTTGAAATCTGGCCTCCCAATTGCAGGGACACAGCGGTCTGTGTGTCACCAGGTGACCTTTGACCTCTGACACACGGTACAGCCCTGGGGAGGCGGATAGGAAACAGGAATGAGCTCATCATATGTCAAATATTCTGTTTTATGTCCTCAGGTGACACAAAAACACGATGCTGAGCCATAACTCAGCATATGCTTGGCTATTGAATTAGTTTTGCAGCCTAGCATTTTTTGGATTATAGCAGTTAAGAGTTTCTGTAACAGCTGCAAACAATGACAGCAACATTGTTGGATATGTTAAATAACTGTAGTGCTAAATTTACAGCCATGACATACAGTACTCAACAGAATCAACCAGCAGGAGTAGGTATACAGTAACATTACTGTATATAATACTACTTAACTTAGAAGAGCAACCACAACATTTTAAAAATGATTACCTAAAGTAGTATAACTAATATCTATACACTCTAGCAGCAGTTTGGTTAGATTTTGGCTTGGTATATTGGCCAAGCCAGTACCATTAAAGTAATATAATTATTCATGTAACTATGATGAAGTGGGAATAAAGTGATACGGGACTAAATATTACACTTTAAAGTGTAGCCACTGATTGAACAATGTTATTCACATTTGTATCACAAATAAAACTGTACAGTGCTCACACGAGAAATGAGACTGCTGTATTGCAGAACACACTAATTCATTGAACTGATATTCATTACATTATGTGACTGAGAAAATCATCACTGATTTATAAATACACTTCAGAGGTTCAAAACAGAGCGTCCCACACAGCTATCTACAGTGAAACCACTCAGCAAAACAACGTGCGAATGAGCAAAAATACAGAAATGATAAGGTTGCCAACTGTATCTGCAGGATGTTATTGTTTTACAGCACATGGGCACACAGTTATGATATTATTTCTACATAATACAGAACTATGGAAACTTAGCACATGACCTCTGCTGTAAAGGAAAGTGTGTATGTAGTCCTGGGTCTCCAGGGAAAATCCATGTCGCCTAGGGGAACATGTAGGTGTTAGTGTCCTTTCACCATCCGCCTTCCCTCAGTGTCAATACACTGAGGACAATCAGTGCAGCTTTCAAGGGAAATACAGCACAGAGCAAACACATTTGTATGAACTTATGATTATGTTACAATGGATTTGTTTACAGCCAGGGAAACCCAACAATGTGTCACTGTGTGAAAATAAAGGCAGAGAGAGGAACAGTGCAGTTCGACATCTTTTCAATTTTTAATTTCTAACGGGCCTTTGTCCTCCTTAATAAAGTGACACGTTCCTCTTTGAAGTGTTTTGTCTCCTCTGATGTGACTTCATAGAGGTTGATAGTTGACAGAAACCATTTCCAATTTCAGAGAGAAGGCTGTGTGAGTGTGTGTGTGTTTGTGTGTATGTGTATATCTCTGCCTGTCCATCACCTTTCTCTCAGATACTGGTCTGCAGGTCCCCATTGAGCAGAGTACTCTGGGTCTCCGTGGGATCATTCATCATGCGAGACTTATCCTGCCGGCTATCGCTGCGCTCGATCTCGTCCAGCCCGCCCACCTTCTTCAGGCACAGAACATTCTGGAAGCTCTTCTTGAAGTTCTCCGACAGGAAGGCGTAGAGGATGGGGTTGGCGCAGCTGTTGGCGTAGCCCAGCACCACCACAAAAGCAAAGGTGCTCCTCAGGATGGGAGTGGTGCTGATGGTGCCCGTCACCGAAGTGACGTTGAAGACATAGAAAGGCAGCCAGCAGAAGACGAACACCGCCACCACGATGGACACCATGCGAGTCACCTTCCTCTCCGAGCGCTTCCTCTTGGTGGAGCTGACGCGGATGCCTGAGGACTTCACCTTGATAATGATGAGCAAGTAGCAAAGGCAGATCACCATGAGGGGCAGGAAGAAGCCCAGGACGAAGGTGTAGAACATGAACGCCGTGTAGTAGGCCTCTTGAGGCTCAGGCCACACGATGGTGCAGAAGCAGCCGTCGTGCTTCGTGATCACGCCACTGTAGATGACGATGGGCAGGTTGACCAGCAATGACACGCCCCACACCGCCAGGTTGATCATCTTGGCCATGCGCGGCTTGCGCCACTTGGTGGACTTGATGGGGTGCACCACGGCCAGGTAGCGGTCGACGCTCATGACCGTCAGGCAGAAGATGGAGGTGAACTGGTTGAGGGAGTCCACGGTCATCACCACCCGGCAGAGCACGGGACCGAACGGCCAGTGCACCAGTGCCAACTGGATGGCGATGAACGGCAGGCCGAGCATGAAGAGCACGTCGGCCACCGCCAGGTTGAGGATGTAGATGTTGGTGACGGTCTTCATCTTTGCGTAGCGCAGGATGACGTAGATGACAAGGGCGTTTCCGCAGAGTCCCACGGTGCACACGAGGAAGTACATGCAGGTGATGACCACCGTACTGGTCCTGTTGAAGCTGTGGTCGGTGTAGTTCCCGTGGACGCTCGACTCGTTGCCCTGCATGAAGCTGTCGTACATGAGGGGCTCCGACAGGTTTGGGGGCGATGATGGGAAGATCCAGGAGTCCATGATGCCTCAGTCTGTCTCTGGCACTCAAAAACATGGATTATGGCATCCCACCTGCACACATGAAATATGTCAGTATAGCACAATGTGAATTACTTCTATTACTTCTCAAAATAGATGTGAGTTACCTTTATAATGCTGCCAGTTATGGTCTAGCTTGAGAATACAATAAAAAACTCTCCAGTCTCCAGTATTGATGTGCTTTGTAGAAGACTGACATCCATGGTCACCATCTTATCTAGATATTGGACTGGATCTCTTCTCCTTCCTCTGTTCAGCTGAGAGATCGCTTACTCATAGATGTTAGTGTGTTGACTCAATTGATCTCAATGTCATGAGTGTCCATCACGTGTACTTTTGCAATAAAAACATGCTCATGGCTGACGAGATACAACACCATAATCTCTGTCCAGTAATAACTGTGTGTTATCAACCTGAGCATAAAGCTTTTCTTTTTAATGCTTTGACATATATGTACTCATGGCCTTTCGTAACATGGGAAGGCTCTTTTATAATCCTTATGGCCAGTGGTTATGTGGGAGATTTTATGTTTTTTTTTATGAGTAGCTGCCACTGACCCTATTTCTTGAGAACAGACCAGAGTGATGGTGTGTGTGATGACAGAGCTCCTCACCAGTCCCTCCAGATTTGACTATATCACAGCTTAAACAGTACGTTGTACCTGTGGCCAGAGCTTGGTCAGATCCTGTAAACCACACTGCTACCTAGGGAAATCACTCTGCACACCCTACAGTCATAAAGTTCACCCCAGGGAAATGCCTGCCTTTCGTACTCTGCTAAGTAAACAGCAGCGGTAGGTTACTCTGAAGTCTTCATTGTTACAAAACTCTTATTTATTAGGGGGGTGGGCATGGGTGTAAATTAATCCCTGTCTAAGTAATTGAATGAGGGGAATCACACCATCGCCAATCAGCGAGCCTTGACAGAGTCAGATTGAAGTGCTTGTCACTGCCAGTGCACAGGAGGGAGAGATGGCCTCACAACCTACTATGATGCCAATATTATAAGAGGTTTTATTGTGCCCATTTATCATTTCCTCCATGGCAGCAGGGTGAGATGAACACTGCCTGGAGTTAACAGTCTTGTTTTTTTGTTGAATAGGTGACCAAATATGAGTGATGGGGATGTTTGGGCTCACTGAAAACAAAATAGTAACCTAATATGTGTTTTCTGAGCCAGGTAGATGGATACAGAATAATTCATAATGGTTGGAATCACGTTGGAAGAGAGATTTTCTTTTTTGTTTGTCTTGCATGATGTATGACAAGCAAGCATATCGTTATTAATTATGCCTATGGAAACAGACCACCAAAATGAAACAATGTCCTCTTTGTAGCTCTCCAAATGCACATCAGTGTGAAGCTGCTGAAGTCAACAGTGTGCGCAAATGGATTCTATCACAAATCACTAATGTGTGCACTGATATGGGCTATACTTTATCATGTGGTTGCACGCCTATGATGAAATATGATTGTGCCACCTGTTAAATTATTTAAGGCACATTGAATAAATTAGTTTGCATTGTGCATACTGTGCAACAGGTATTCTTTCAGTAATAGTAGTGCCAAGAAGCATTTGCTAAGCCAAAGTGAAAAATGTGGTGTGTGGTGTTGCCATCAGACCAATGGTGGAGTGCGAATCTCCTAAATTGGTACTGTACTCTCTTATTTTTTTCTGTTGGTATTTTTCTCCTCTACTGCTCAGGGCCACGAATAAAGCTTCTAACTTTTGCTTTAAACGGCTAAAAGGCAGGAGATGAGATATTCATAAAATCGCGTCCCTATGCTCCTGGCTAATCATGCAAATCCAGCTTTAATAACGAGGTCAAGTCAGGAATTCATTAACAATGTCAGCAAACTAAGAATGCACAAACCATTAGCTAAGGTTCATTAATCCTATGTATATGTAACCTGTAATCTATAGGCCTGGTTTGTGGTACAGGCCTGTTAAGTCATACACATTTGTTTTTCAATAAACCTGCAAAGGAAACATTGCCACATACCAGAGTAAAGACTAAATAAGAGATACGGAAGAAAGATGAAATATGAGGAAATGCAGCAATAATTAGGGTGAGTGGTTTAAATTTACACTTGGTTCATTTTGTCACATCTATTTAACTTCATTTACATGACAGTAGCCTGGTGATGCATTACATGTTCGTACACCTATAGCTTGCTGTGCACATAATGTGACAATTTGTCAATAACGATGCAGTCAAGAAAAGATAGCTGTCTTACCTGTTTGATGCAATCTCACTATTGGGAAAAAAAAAACGTGAGGATCAAAGTATGTCAGTGTTCATGAAAAATTCATCTCCGCTATGAAATATATACTCCTTAAGTTAGTTGCAGTCGCATCGAAGTGTGAAAGCTCTCTGCAATTAGATTTTTCCTGTGCCACGACTAATCTAGCCCCACGCCCCATAATGTGCAGCATTATTTACAGGAGCAACTGACTCCATAGAGATCAGACAAGTAAAAAACAACAATGCAAACGCGACTTGCTTTGCTGTGAGCAGAGCTCCGCTGCGCTTGTGGTGAGACGCGCACCAGTGAATGCCTCCAGTTGGAGAGCCGGAGAGGAGGAGGGTGCGCGCATCCCGCAGCCGGCAGGACTGAGGAGGTGCTGCTGCTGGACACACTCACCTCTGGACACACTCTCCTCTGCTATCCGATTTCCAGTCCAGCGAACAGATGGAGTGACTGTTTTCTGATCTGCCACCTCATTTGAATAGAGCTGTAAATAATGTTCCAGCTTTAGTAGCCTGATACTGACGCACACAGTTAAAGTCGCATTGTAAGGACGCGGTACCTGAATATATATTCTTTCACATTGTTTAGACATTTTGATATGGTGAAAAGCACGTTAACACAAACATTTTAAGGGGTTAACTCAACACGACTGATGACTCATATTTGAGAGTACACATTAGCCATTAAATTGCAAATCAACACGCAAACACATGGCTTCTGGTCAGTCGTTGGTCCGGGCCCCGGGGCATGTGTGTGATCCAGGCATCATGTCTGGACCTATGGCGTCACTGAAACGTGAATTATAGTAGCCTGTGTGTGTGTGTGTGTGTGTGTGTGTGTGTGTGCAGTTTCCTAGTGGCTGTTAAGTACACTAAAGAATAGCCTGACCTGCAATATTAATTGGACTAGGCATGAGTTTTCTGAACCTTGCAAACCCCAAATCATGCCATCTAATTCCACTGCTTTCAAACTATGGATAGAGCAATACTTCTGGGCCACAGAAATAAATATATTATTGGTCTAGCACATTTATTAGCTTAGTATTGGCTTGTTTAATGGCCTGTTGGCATGCACTCATAGTGTGATGCAACGTTTGAAATCAATAGTTGCAAATAGGTTTTCACTCTTTTACAGCTTTTAAAACGGAGCCAAGTAAGCCAGTCTACTGCCCCTTAAATTAGAAAGCCTAAATTCAGTGTGACATGACAACAAACAGTGCTGTCTGGGTAGAGACAAAACAAATTGTTCTGCCACCTGCTCCTGCACTTTTAGTGGATTTTATCACAAGCGACAGAAGTAAAATAGCCTACCATGTCTTTTCTACCAATACTCTTTTGGTACTTTTTTAGCTCTGCTGTTTCATTATTATTGTTTGTTTTTTTTTACTTTGGGTACTGGAGTATTGCTTGCGCTCTAACTTATGTCACCGGTGTTGACTTGGATAGTGTCAGCCTCTAAACTGGCATTCTGGCGCTTCAAGGTTTGTTCTGTGACATTGGAGGAAAAAAAAAAATTCTCCCAGCATGCTTTGTTTTTGTCTATATATCCAACACCTGCCGTTTAACTTCCCTGTCCACTCAGTCCACTGCTTATTCCCTCCACATTTCATTTTTTTTTTTAATCTAAAAAGCCCACCTTGGATTTAAAAAAAAAAAAAACATTTCACAGTGTGTTCTGATTAGATTTTGAATTGTGTAACAGTGAACCCACTGCCCCCCTACTGTTATCATTTTTAGCACAGGAATATTTTGCCCACCTCACACTGTGATTGATAATTTGTGGTGGGTCAGGACAGGGACATCAGCTGAATGACTTGGTGACGGGGGGAGACTTGGAGGTTGCCCATATCTCTCGGATTGATTTCACCCCGGTTATCTGTCAAAACACTAAGCTGCTTTGGGGTTCTTTAATCACAAAATGGGGAACAAGTTAGAAATGTGAACACTATTTTTCATGTGTGATGGGTGAAATTACACCAGTTGGGCTATGATTCCATTATGACGGTATGAAACTAGTTTTCACAGGGCAGTCAGAAGTCTGTGTGTGATGTTTTTGGTTCTTTAAGGGATTTTGTTAAACCTAGAATGCATGAGACGGGTAAAAAACCAAAAAAAACACCTGGTATTTAATTGGCAGTGTTTATCAGGTTATCATTTTTTCCATTCCATGTATTTAGTATAACTTTTGGTGAGCTACTACTATTTTTCATTTTGTCTTCAGACTTATTTTGTCTTCAGTTTTTTGCAACACTACCCTAGGTTTACATAACAATGGTCTTTTTTTTAAAAATCTTTTTCATGTAAAACACACCATACTGCATCTGCTAATCCATGGACATGGACTAGTCACATGGATGGACACACGCTGACTCATGACTATTTATATATGCTCATGGGATGTTTGTGTATGACTGTGCAAATTTTCACCTCTTTTGGTCTTTGCATTTCTAAGAGAGAGAAAATAAAAGAATCATTTGGTTTTTGTTTCCAATTGTCTCTGAACACATTGATTCCTATGGGAAATGGCTGCACTGTTGATACAATGGCTGTGTGAGTCAGGGAACCATTCTACAAAAGTATATTTACCTTGTTGGACCATGACATTTAAGAACCTCAATCATGAAATATAAAAACAGTAATAACCTTGTGCCAAAGACTCAAAACTGCATTACAGACCCACATTATAACTCGAAGAGTGGCCGATTTGAAAAATGTCCTCAGATTTGTATTCAGGTCTAGTTGGTATTTATACAGAAGGTGGTGTTGTTAGGCTCTAGGGTGAAGTACTTAGAGATTTTATCTATAACAATTTCAGGGTATTACATTTTACTTAGTCATCTTCAGCCATTTGAAACCTTAATAGGTATATTTGCAGGTTAACTGCTGAACTGAAAAAGACCGTGAGCAGCCCAAGATGTACTCGCTTGTCGAAAAAATTGATAGAAAAGATAACAAAGCAGCTCATTGTGGTATTTTCACTCTTCCAAATGGTCACCTTAAATCACCAGGGGGAAGGCAGTAGAGTCGAACATCAACGGACAGTTTGATGTGTCTAATGGCACGTGCATGCAGCCAACCAATTCCCATGTGATCCATCATGTTTTAAAGCAGCAGATGTACTCCCAGGTTCAGGTGAGGTCCCGGCACAGCTGCTGCCCATGAAGGTACGTTCAACAAGATCAAGAAATAAAGACTGCTTGGAGTGTCTTTGGTGATAATCAAGAAAGTAGGAATTCGTGTAAGCTAACAAGAACAACTCCTTTGAGAGCATTTTAACTAAATGCTGAACAGTGTTCATTGAACCATATGCTGTGAATAGTAAATCCAGTAGATGAGTCGCGTCCACAGAAGTGAGCAGAGATCTACCGGTTTTTGGTTCATTTAAATAAAATGAAGATGAAGAGCAGATTATTAAACTCTTGTTCCAGTATCCTGAATTATGATCCTTAAATATTTCAAGATGGAAACAGACTGCGAGAGAGTGAGATAGATCCAGGTTTTAAGGGCAGAAGTGATAAAAGACACAGACCTCACATCTATCGTTTTGAATTATCTTACGTCTAGGTTCCCATACTAACTCCAGCTCTCTTTGGGTGGCAATTTCTCTCAGCTCCTCTGGGCTTTGTGCATGAATGCTTCATAATACCTGTGGAAAGCATATAGTATTAAGTGCATATTATTTTCCCAGCAGGCTGTGTTAAAGTGTGCCATCCCCTGAGGTTTGGCCAAGCTGCCCAGGATAACAGATGGCGTCTGGTTGGCAATGTGCCACAGGTCCTCCTTTGTTATGTGTTATTAGCAAAGGATAATTAGACAATTTGTTTGTAGCGGGGCCTTTGTCGACCACCCACTGGCAGTCTAAATCCAGCACAGCTACGGTAAGGAGTGGAGGAATTTGCTGATGGAAGGCAAATAGATCCACTGCAATGAGATTTCTTTTTTTTTTATGAACAAAGCTTCTCAAGCTTATCAAAAATCTCAGGGATCAGCCTCAGACAGATGAAATACAATATCTGTATTTCCCCAGTTGAAGTACTTGTAGCATTACAGGAGGATTCGACCACAGTGTGTCAGCTCTAAAAAAAAGTGTTAGCATTTGCAGTAAGCAGTGCGTCTATGAAGGGGCGTTCGGATGCTTTGATTAGATTAAAACTAGTAAATCAGTCCTCAGCCTCTTTCCTCCATCCTCCATCTCTGCACACTTTCTTCCAGGCCCCAAGGCTTCAAATACAAGAATTAAAAAGAAAAAACGTAAGCATTCAGCATGTAAAAAACATGTCTTTACACAAACCTCCCACATTTCTTCAGTTTTCACCAGCAGACATGAATATTAATACTGTGAAATATGCATTTATGTCAGCAATATCTGTTCTATGTGTTACCAGCCTGTAATATAATTATACCAGCGCACCCTTCAGCTAAGTAGCCTACAGAGCAACAGCTAATGCTGTGACTATATATTCTCAGTATGAAGTGTGAGTCTGCAGGAGTGTCCCTGAATCAAACCATGGTTCTCTTTGTAAACCTTTCTGTTTCCTTGCAATAAAGCTTGTCAGGACCATCTTTGTTATTTCACTCTCAGCTAGGAAAGCATTTGACTTTTTCGCTCTGACAAGGTCACAAAACCACAAAACCTTCTCTGAAGCACTTCAACCTGGCATCTCAATTGGGGATGATGGCTACCCATGGCTAACAAATATCTAACACTTCTCCATGGTCTGACACACAAATACACAACACACAAATAAATGGGTCTGCTGAGTCAAAGTGGCCTCTACGTGTTGAGCTGCTGCATGAATGAGTTGACATAATGTAACTTGTCAGACACTTAGATCCAGACCAGGATAGGACGGTGCAATCAGTCTGATTGGCTGTCATTCTCACTTTGCCAATGGCCTCCTTAGCCAAGCAAACTGGCCTAGTGCATGTTTAATGGATAAATGAGTCTTCTTTTTTGCTAAATTGTTGCCAATTTGCAAAACATTACTGAAAAAACAGTACTGTTCTGTTGTACACTACTGTTCAGTTCTGAGACTTTTGAGGTCTGAGCTTGTTCACGACTTGTGTGAAGAATACATTAGAGGAGCTGTGACATCCAACATATGTGACCTATGAGAAAATGAGCTGGAGATTTCTTGAGGATCTTGTCTTTACAAAACATTGAAGCATCAGTGTGATTAGGCTCAGGGAAATGTATCTTGCAGACCACAGATTGTCTGCGCCCTCATAATGTGACAGAAAAAGAGGAAAACAGACAGTGTTGCTCATTTTGCTGTGTTCCCTGAGCTTGTTTCTTTCAGACCCTGATATGGGTACAACCTTTTCCACAGTGGTCCACTATATATTAAACTATCTTAGGAGTATTTAAGTATAGTGTTCTGTTCTTTGTGGCCTGGAAAACTTGGTTCAATGCATTAGCTTTTGCCCGTCCTTTTTTTTCTCTTTCTAGCATAAAAAAAAAAATATATAAAAAAGCCTCATTAGGATACAGACTGTATGAGAATGAATGAGATGGTAACTTGCTTTAATTCCCCTCCCCCCAAAAAAACCTTTGCAGAATGATAAAAGTGTCCTGCTTATGAATTCCCAATCTCATTACCTTTTGCACTTCTTCAGCAGTGGACCTAGATGGAAAAAGTGTTCTATGGTGTCTTGATAGCCCATACACTTTAGGCTTCATAGCTGCAGATCTGTGATAGTCTCTTGACAGTTTGTGACATTTACTTCTGTGGCAGCAGCAATATTTTTCCCGAAGAACAATGAAAAAATGTAGTCTAAATTTTTCAGAAAGTCAATTGTATTGAACCAAACTTTCTGAACTGTGGTCAAACAAGCAACTTTACTATTTAAATTGGACAATAGCAACTCAAGAGTTTTGAAAAATGTGGTGCTTGGGTAGCGTACGGTCAGTAATACAAATTGCTTGTTTGGGGTCAGGCAGTGTTTGTCTGTGCATTCAGAATTCACTTCGGTGTGAGATCCACTGAGCACCCATTTTACTACATGATTCTTCACCTGAAGAGAGTAATTAAATGAGAGCTTGAAAACAAGCAGAACATCTTGATTGTCAAAGGGACACAGTTATCCAAAAAGATGGGAATCAATGTCTAACTTTTCCCTTCCAATGAAGACGTCTTGGAGATTGACACATATAGTACGTGCCCACGAGAAAGGTCATGGAGGAAATTAAAGCAAACGGATGAAGTGCCCTGGGAGGCAATCAATTAGACAAGTAGGCTCAATAACTTGATTTTGTGTCAGCTAATTGATGGGTAATCTATAATGATTATCAAAAGCACAATCTTAATATAGCACTGACATTTTAACCAGACTTTTGCTTTCATTCACTGTCTTGAGAATGTAGGGCTATAATAAGAAAAGGGCCCTTCAAGTGCTAGCATCTCATTCCTTATTAATCTTATCAATATTTTGAAACAAGCATGCCAATAGACATTGGCATTGAGTGATGTCCTGAGTCTAATCAGGATGGCTCTCTAGGTTGATTAGTTCTGTCTAAATGTAACTGATAGTAGTGATATAATGCAGCAGACAGCTTTGAGCTCAGGGCTTTATTAGCTTTCTAATTACCGAGGTATGATCAAGCACCTCTTTGGTCCAGGCCCTGAATTAAGAGCATTGATTATATCTAGCCTGGATAAAATGACAAACAAATTATCAATAGCCTGAAGCAGCTTTGCAACGTTTTCCGTGGACACTATTGGTGCTTATGGCATTCATATAATGACTCTGCTATGAGAGATACAAGCAAATCAACCTGGTGCATTGGAATGCATTGCTGCAACGCAATAAGGAGGACAGGGCAATAGTATTATGTTATTCTGAGGTCTCAAGGGAGCATTTTCCCGTTTCTAGTCTTTCATTTTGGATAAGCAAATTGATGAGGTAGCCTGGAGTTGTTTGGATTTGGTGGATGAATATAAAATAGAATGGTGCTGACTCCATACTGATCCAACTGGTGCAGACTCAAACCCAGGTCTTTCTTGGAGTTGCTTGTTAGCATCTCGGATGTGATGGTACAGGTACTGTACCTTTTCAAAATGGCTGCTTCAAGCTGCTAGGCTATGTACCAGGCCTGAGTAAGAGTCTCAATGGTGGGCTTAATGCAGTATGTTCATGTGTTCCTATAAGGCCTGTTACTCATTCTCAATACTCTCAATTCTTATTCTCATTACATCCACTTGGAATTTGCAATGGGCTGTTGTAATGTTTCACTTAGAGAGTACAGGCCTGCACAAATCTTGGTATATTTTCTTTTTTCCATTCCATTGTAATGACTCTTGGCTCTTCAGGGATAAATTAATTCTGAGTCTTAATTCATGACAATGCCATTTCTCTCACATCCAGTTATATCCCTTCTTATCAGAGTGCAAAGTGAATAAGCTATACTGATATTTCTTTCTTGTCTTGAGGCTACAAGACTCAGTGGATTGAATTCAACCCAAGCTATTTCACACCATGAATATTTTTTTGCACCCATTATTCTGTCTGCGTGTGATAGATGCAAAGAAATGGTATTTGATAATATAGATGTTTAAGTTGTCTTGTCTCATCCGTCCAAGAGTCATAGCAGTTTGTGTCAAGTGTTTTCCACTCCATTTCACACCAATGCATTAAAGTTTCTGACAGAATATCACAAGATGTTTGAACCACTTTAGAGAGTTTTTGTAAACAGGAGTATACAAAATAACTGGAACACCTAACAATATATGAATATCAAGTACCAAATAAGGAATAGGGAACATTTGCCTTCAGAAGCGTTTCAGTCCTCCATCCAGTCCTGAACTGTGTGTAGTGGGATATTGGACCATTCCCCAAGTAGGAAAACCTCCTCCTTTAAGGGATGAAGGAGGAGGAAATCTACTTCACACTCTGCCATCTAGAACTTCACCTGTGCTCCTTACAACAGGTTATGTGTATGGCTTTGTGTTTGTGCATTTGCTTTGGATACACACAGTCTCCGAATGGCAACCCTGCTGTAAATTCAAGCTTTTTGAAGCGCATGACGTACAGGTTTTGTTGAGACTGTGTCACAGATGTGTTGATTCATTTCAGTGGTAATTTTTGAGGCAGTTGTGGTGTTTTTATTATGTGTCTGTCTATCTCTTCTTGACTATCTATATTCTGACTTTACTTGTAAGTGCTGGTCTTTGCTGATGCAGTTTGTCTGTGTTTGGCATGATTTTTGAGACTGTGACCCCATTTTGGCGACTATTTGGGCTCTTTGTAATGCTGTTCGTTGCCTCATGTTTGTCTGAAAACTCACACATCAGACCTCTTTTAAAGCTGACACATACTGCTAATTGGCACTCAATGTGACTCATCTGTGTAGCTGCCACTGTAACTGTGATTTAATTACTTCAAGGTTACTTCTTTTTTGTGGCGATGGTCAGTCCGCAATAGTGGACTGACCATCGGGAGCACCAGGACATTTCCCGGTGGCCTGAGGGTCGTTTTGGCCTGCTGTGAATAGTCAACTTGACCAGCAATAATATAGCAAGCAAGCAGGAAAGAGTTGACGGACCTCTCAGAATCCAT
This sequence comes from Centroberyx affinis, assembly GCF_046629955.1. NCBI lineage: Eukaryota > Metazoa > Chordata > Actinopteri > Beryciformes > Berycidae > Centroberyx > Centroberyx affinis. The sequence continues at coordinate 100,275 of NW_027281907.1, read as the reverse complement.
GCATCAGGCGCGACTCTCACTCTCACTGCAGTGTCCCCAGCGCGAGGGTGCGCGCACCAAAAATGACATAATCACTTCTCTCGGCGACGCACATAGCAACCGTCTACCTGCTTCTCTACCGATTTTAGACAAGTCGCCCGGCGAAATGGACGGTCAGAAGAAAAGGAGAAGTGGAGCAGAGAGGGAGAGAATAAAAAAGAGAAAGGCCCTTGCCACAGACGCAGCTAAATGCTGCAAAATAAGCGACATGTTCACCAGTAAGGGACCAGGTCAGTCAAAAACACTAGCTAAAACACACACACACACACACACACACACACACCTACACACACACACACACACACACACACACATACCCAGCATGGCTAGCTAAGTAGCTAATAACAGTGTGACACAATGGCCCGTAGGCTACACAGTTTGCACGTCTTACGTCTTCGTGGAGGAATTATATCATAGCAAATGAGTGCAACATATCCAGGAGGACTAGCGATCACTTTGTGGAAGCTAATGGGGATCCAAATAAAGAATAAAGAATGAATGATTAAAGTTTTAAGAAAGCATGTTGCACATATGGCAAACTAACACGATCATTTACATGTAAAATATTGTTGTTTCTCAGAGATAGAATATTTTTCTAGTGCCAAATTTGACCAGAAATTCAGATTTATGCACAGTACTGTATGTTGGGTCTTAGTGTAGCCTAAGCTACAATATCAATGTTATTGTCTATTGTCTCTAGAATATAAAAAATAGCCATTGGTCGAATGTAAACAATAGGCTAAACTGAAAAATATGGGTTGCTCTTGGGTTTTTCTTTGCAAAGGTGGAGAAGGAAGCAGCAGCAGCACTAGTGCTGCAGGTGCTCCTGCAGAACTGGAGATGGTGGACAGTTCAGAGTCAGACTCAGAGCAGGAACATTCAGGTACAACTTAAGAGCACAAAGCTAAATATGTAGGCTATGCTTTTAGATTAATATGTGCTTTATTTATGAGATTATCAGTAGGACTGTAATCGGGGGGCATACAATCGATAACTGCACAAGTAATACAAGTTTAAGTTTAGGTTATTTACAAATCTCTTTCTGCAGAGCAACCAGATGTGCAGAGAGAGAAATGAACAAATAGGTAACATGTAACATAACATTGGCATTACTGGGTGGCTAACGTTAATGGAGCTGTCTTGCAACCCCGAAGGAGCCCAAAAATTTTCGGCGTGTGCGAAGCCTGGGGTGGAGCCAAATTCCCAGCCTGAATTATTGTTTCAGTCCGCCCCTGGTGGTGGGAGCATGAGCTGTGGTGATTCCATAAGGAACCTTGATGGAGTTCAAATGAAAAGTGACCTGTCTATCAGTGTGACATATTGAGGGCATGTCCCTTAGAGCTGATATGAACCACGAGTACGATAACACTACATCTCTTAAGGTGGCACAGGTGTGATAGATGATACCCAGAGTGGCACATTCCTTGAAAAAGTCCCGTTGCATTCTCTCTATGGAGTCAGCATGGCTGGATAATGTGGATTCACTAGGATCTACTGGAAGTCAGAGTGCTTGACAGTGAATATAAGCGCTAACCAGCTAATTCTACATTCCCCAGAATAGACCAACCCATGACATCCCGCAAATCAGCTTGTTAAATCCTAAATAATTACATATTAATTCGGCTGTACGGGCTGATTTAAAATTGGATTATGTACTTTCAGTAAGCTTGTGAATTTGAGAGTGAAGTTAAGATGCTTCTGTCATAAGAGTTCTGAGGAGGTTAAAATATAACATAGAGAGAAAAAATCACTACTTATATCTCTTTTCTGTATTGTGAAAAATGCTAAAAATGGCTAATCAGCGATATTAATGGCTTCTGTGGTGCAGTAGACTGAATCAAACCTTCAAAGTAAGTGGGGCCATTGACTGAGTTCCCATTTTTCTCTGCTGCCATGGTATTCATGTCACGATGCAGCATTACAGTTATTGTATACTGAATACAGTAGATATAACCATATTGCCAAAAATGTTAACATAGCATTTTTATCACACTCACAGCTCAGATGGGCCCTTTCTAATTGAACATACAACGCAATTACACAAACACATAGTGAAGTGATTTTGAATTTCATGGTGCATCCACACAGCCACTGTTCCACCCCTTGTCACCTAGCTTGTTTGTGTATAATTGCTGGCAGCTGGTTGGTTCCTGGCATGGCTGTAACCAGCCTGATAGAGCCTCAGAGGACGCAGCCTTGTCACAACATATTAGCTGGCCTGAAAAGCAGCCACTGCTCACTTTTCTTTTTTTTTGTGTTGTTTATAGTGCAATGGAGCCTTAGAACTGCTAGTTTTGGTGACTGTGATTGATTGTGTTTGTTGCAGATTGTACCACCAGACTTTATAAAGCTGCCAATGTTCGCACACTCAAGTCCAATCCAAAACTCACTTGCATTCCCCTTTGTGGCTGTTAAATTAAGTCTCCTGCTTCTGATTCATTCTCAATCCCTTTAAATGTCAAAGAGGAACCGTGTGCTTTATGAGTAAGGCAAGACAGTAATTAAATTTAAGCATAACACTTCCATTTCATTATTAAGGTGTCCTTGTAATTTATAGCACGCTTGATTTGCTGAGTATAATATATGAAATATATTATAAATAGTAATAGCTATGGTTATAATCACAACCACGATGACTCTTTGATGATCAAATATATTGTTTTTCAAATGTGTCTCCGTAAACCCAATTCTTAGGACCAAATAATGTGAGGTCACCGGTGAGTAATTAGGCTTCTTTCAGTGTGATGACATTGGAGACCTGAAGACCTGAATGGCACGACTCTGGTCTGATGATGTGTTGTTTGGGCCACTGTAGACTCCTCATTGCTATTTTGGGTGGCACTTTGTCTCTCTCTCCCCCCCCCCCCCCCCTCCCTTTTTCTTAATTGCATTTTCTTTTAGTTATGCAAACACATGTTTGGTTTCCTGGGGAACTAATTAAAATGGAAATGAAGCCTTTGAATATGCATTTATTCTCAGATATCAATATCAGTGCCATGTCTGAGCTTGGCAGCAGCCTCACAACCTTTAGATGTATATGGGAGGGGGTGGAAGAATTTGGCATCTGAAAGTCTTTAATGCAGTGTGTCTTCAGGGACAGTATAAAATCCTGAATGTTAACCCATGAGCAAATTTTTTTCCACCAAGTAATCACTGTTTCCTCCCCTCATGTATGGATTCAAAGGACCTTGAAATGGCTTTCATCCACTTTCCTTTCCAGGCTTCAGTGAGAATTTTATGGACTTCTTAGCCACCAGTCTGACATGCTCCTATATACTCTCGTTCGCTCCCAAGGAGAAATGGTGAGTTGTGGTTCAGACGTCAAGGCCATTTATATTACTGCTGAACAGAAAAACTTTTAGGCACTTTGAATTAGACCCTGCAAAACAAAACACAAAACACAAAACAAATTGTATTTAGGCTGTGCCAGTAGAACCTGGAGCCAGTGAAATGTATAAAATCCCCAGAAGAGTACATTTCTTCATATTCTCAGAAATGTGAATGGAAAATAATCCCAGAATAATATCTAAGCGCTTAATCTTTTAGTAAAATTTGAAATACATATACATATATCAAGTTTTTTGTTATAGTTAGTGACTTGCTGCTCATGCCTTAATGTTTCTGTATCTGAATAATTTGTATACTATGTTTTAAAATAATGAGAACATTTTTCTATTATGCCAAATTGTTTCAAATGTGGTAAAAAAAAGGTATAGTTAGTAAAGAGGCCATTTGGAAGGCAGTTGAGGTTTTATAGTATATGCCCTTTAAAACACTAATAGCAAAACCCCTATGCAATGCAAAATTAACACTTAAAAAGTGCACTATAAATTAGCTAAAAGTGTGGTTTCAGTAAAGTCACCAGAGAGATCAAGACAAACATTTTGATGCTACATTTTTCATTCAAATGTTTATTCTAATTATTTCTAACAAAAAGTAAACCCTCAGAAAATATAGGCTCAATATTACAATATAGAGTCTGTATGATAGGGGCTGAGAAACAGACTAAGCTCTCTGTTCTTGATGAGGCTTTGAGCTCTTGACCGAGCTTATTTTTGACTTGAGTGTTTGTGCTTCCTGTTTACATTTCCATGTTGTATTTACAAGCTTTTGCTTCGTCCACTTGAACCATGTTACCTTTGCTGCATAAACTCCATAACACGCAATAGATTCACAAGCAAGTTTACAAAGAATTCAACAGCAAATAAGAAATGTACCATGCATGCTGTGCAAAAACAAACAAACAAAAAAACATAGATATTTAATGTAATGTAAATGTAAACTTTTTCAGGAAATAGTTTTAATACCAAGTCACAGTTAAAGACGTCAGTTGTTTTTAACAGTTTCCACTTTATACTTGGGGCGTTAACTGAATTAGAGCATTGTCAAAAACTTGGACAGTAGGTCAAGTTGTCATTAAATATTATTAGATATAACCTATACCAAAACCTATCTCATGCAATTGATTGAGTTAAAATATCAAACTTAAAGTTTCATGTTTTATTATCATGGTGACCATAAAAATGTATCAAACAAAATAAATACTGTGTATGTAGTAATTAATTTAATTTAGGTATTGAGTTGGTTTCAGTCATACTCTACTACTCTACTTGTGTATTGCAACCATAAAGCCATATTGATAATCAGTGAAATGTTGACCTTGCCCGTATATTGATTTCACATACATTTGTGGATTGACTTGATTTAATATACGCAATGCAGCTGGATTACTTTTGTTTTTGTTTTTGTTTTTGTTTTTACACTGTGCACACAAGGTTGGGATTGCTGAGAAACCTGTTGATGCTCCGCTCTCATCAGATCTCTGTGCACAATGAGAAGCACAATGATTACTGGTTTTGACACCGAAGGGAGAAATTGAGCAGCATAATCAGGATCTTCCGCTGCTACTTGTGACAGCATGGATTTAATTTCTTCAGGCCTTCCACTTCAAAGAAGCATTTATCTACAAGTCACAAAGGAGACTCCTGCTTGAAAGTGCCCTTCCTCACATCATGTGATATTTGCACAGCAGCGACACAAGACCTGAACAAAATATGCTCCAGAAATGTGAATGATTCAGTATTTGAGGAAAAAGAGAAAGAAAAACAATAAAATTAATCTTTTTATCTTCTTGTATTCAATTGTGTTTCCTTGTTTTATTTTAATTTATTTATATATTTTTTATTTTACTATTATTTTTCTGCTTGTGTGTTCTTATCATTATGTATTCTCTATGTCTGTTTGGAATTTCATAATTGGGGAAAGGTAAAAAAAATCTTACCTTGTTCTCATGGGCTTGTTGGAAAACCTGTAAAAAGAAGACCACATTTAAGTGTATTACGTGTATTAAGTGTATTATTTAGTGTATTTATTATGATAGATAATGGCGCTCATGGAGGGAGGCAGGTGTTGCCTCTGATTTCTCAGGTGGGCTCTGCCTCAATGAGCTGTCAGTGACACCCTCCACCTCGCTGTGACCCCGTCCCACCAGCCAAGCCTGTCTGGAGTTACAATGAAACAACACTCCGTATATACACACTGTGCATGAGCAAACACCATGTATGGTATAAAAAGATGTGTATCATGACAAAAATATCTATCTATCTTCTTCACTGAGTCATCATTGGGTTGGGATTTCTTGTACTAAGGCCACATGGATGAATGGATGGATTCCATGGATGGAAAATCATTATGCATTCACTGAGCTAAACAAACCGTAGATCAAGTTGAAATTGCTTCTAATGGTTTTTCTGATGATGGCTAAAAGACTAACTGAACGTACAGATAGACGACATTAAAGCTATTTCAGTTAATTTTTATGTCAACTGCTTTTTATCAAATACACATCAAAGCAGTAAACAATGCATTCCATTTAGAGCTGCAACGATTAATCGATTAACCGATTAGTTGTCAACTATTAAATTAATTGGCAACTATTTTGATAATCGATTAATCGGTTTGAGTAATTTTTTAAGAAAAATAAGTCAAAATTCTCTGATTCCAGCTTCTTATATGTGAATATTTTCTGGTTCCTTTCCTCCTCTATGACAGTAACCTGAATATATTTGGGTTGTGGACAAAACAAGACATTTGAGGACGTCATCTTGGGCTTTGGGAAACACTGATCCACATTTTTCACCATTTTCTGACATTTTATAGACCAAACAACTAATCGTTTAATCGAGAAAATAATCGCCAGATTAATCGACAATGAATATGAATGAAGAAACACAAAGGCAGGACATGGCAGAACCATGACAGTACCCCCCTCTTAAGGGACGGCTCCTGACGTCCCATCAAACTGAAGAAGAACACCGAGCAGGGTGGGTGGAGGGGGCCCGGAGGAGGGACTAGGAGGCAAGTGGCCCGGGGGCTGGACAGGGACGGAGCAGGAAACCTCAGGCAGACGGCCTGGAGGCAGGACGGAGGCCAAACAGGAAGTCTCAGGCGGACAGCCTGGAGGCTGGACGGAGGCCAAACAGGAAGTCTCAGACGGACGGCCTGGAGGCAGAACGGAGGCCGAGCAGGAAACCTCAGGCAGACGGCCTGGAGGCTGGCAACGTAGGCGCAGCAGCTCTGGAGGACGGGTAGGGGGACGACCAGAGTGGGGGAGCAGCTCTGGAGGACGGGCAGGAGGACGACCAGAGTGGCGGAACAGCTCTGGAGGACGGGCAGGAGGACGACCAGAGTGGCGGAGCAGCTCTGGAGGACGGGCAGGAGGACGACCAGAGCGGCGGAACAGCTCCGGAGGACGGGCAGGAGGACGACCAGCGTGGCGGAACAGTTCTGGAGACCGGCGACGTGGAAAAGATTGCTCAGGAGGCCGGCAATGTAGGCTGGGCCACTCAGGAGGTCGGCGACGAAGGCGGGACCGCTCAGGAGGCCGGCGACGAAGGCGGGACCGCTCAGGAGGCCGGCGACGAAGCTGGAGGTCAGGGAATGCAGCCGACACCAGAAGATTAGGCTGCGGGTCGGGACAGGCTGCGAGACCAGCTTCCGGCGTCAGGAGTACAGGACCGGAGTCCGGCAGCGGGAGTGCGGGACCGGAGTCCGGCAGCGGGAGTGCGGGACCGGAGGCTGGAGACAGGAATGCTGGACCGGAAGCCGGGGACAGGAAAGCAGGACCAGAAGCCGGAGACTGGAGTACAGGATCGAAGGCCGGAGACTGGAGTGCAGAACCGGAGACCGGGGACTGGAGTGAAGGACTGGAGTCCGGCGGCTGGAGTGCAGGACCGGAGTCTGGCAACGGCTGGAGTGCAGGACCGGAGTCCGGCAACGGCTGGAGTGCAGGACCGGAGTCCGGCAACGGCTGGAGTGCAGGAACGGCACTGGTGTTACCAGAGTCACTGGGAACACGGGAGTTGACCGGATACAGGAATGCCGGACTGGAGTCCTGCAACGGTTGTCTGAGATGGCCGACGGGGAATGGCAGGGCGTCGGCAGATGCGGCCGACGACTGGGGATCTGGCTGCAGAGCAGGCTGTGTCAGCTGGGAGCCCGGCAGGCGAGCCGGTGAAGGCAGGGAAACAGGGGTTTGCTGACACAGCCACAGGAAACTGCAGCAGAACAAGAACTGAAGCCCGCTGCAACTCAGGCTCAGCGGATTGCTGCAACACAGGAACAGGAGACAGCTGCAGCCCAGAAACAGAAGGCTTTAATAGCGCAGGAACAGAAGGCTTTTGCAGCTCAGGAACAGAAGGCTCTTGCAGCTCAGGAACAGAAGGCTCTTGCAGCTCAGGAACAGAAGGCTTTTGCAGCACAGGAACAGAACACAGCTGCAACCCGGGAACAGAAGACTTTAACAGCACAGGAACAGAAGGCTTCTGCAGCTCAACAAAAAGCAGCCTCGGCGCAGGAACAGGAGACAGCTGCGGCCCAGCAGGAACAGGAGACAGCCACGGCGCAGGAACAGGTGACTGTCGCAGCTCGGCGACAGGGAGTTTCCGTGACGCAGGAGGCTGAGAGTGCTGCGGCCCAGCACGAACAGGAGAGTGCTGCGGCTCAGCACAAACAGGAGAGTGCCGCGGCCCAGCAGGAACGGGAGATTGCCGCGGGCCCGGCAGGAACGGGAGATTGCCGCGGCTCGGCAGGAACTGGGAGCTTCCGTGGCGCAGGAACCGGAAACCGCCGCAGCTCGGGAACAGGGAGCTTTTGCGGCGCAGGAACAGGAAACTGCTGTGGCACAGGAACAGGAACTGACTGGACCTCAGTAGTGGCGCTGGGCAGCGGAGACTCTGTGGCGCTGGACTGCGGAGACTCTGTGGCGCTGGGCAGCGGAGACTCTGTGGCACTGGACTGCAGAGAGAGCCAGTGGCGTCGGGAGCCACGGGGACCTCGCCGCCTCTTGGTGCCTCCACGGGTCCCCATGAAAAAGGCAAGGCGAGTCCCTTCAAAGGGCGACCGCTGGGCGTCAGGGCGGCTCCCCAGATGATCCGTGGTAGAAACCAGGGATTCTGGGAATGCCGGGTCAGGACAGGCAGGTTTTAGGCTCAAAAACCCGAGCCTAACCGACTGGAGTGCAGGCTGGTGGCTAGCAAACCGGGAGACAGGCTGGTGGCTAGCAGGCCCAAAGGTAGCAGACTGGGACTTGGGCTGGTAGCTCGGCTGCTGCTGGGGCTTGGGCTGGTAGCTAGGCTGCTGCTGGGGCTTGGGCTGGTAGCTTGGCTGCTGCGGCCTAGGCTTGGGCTGGTAGCTAGGCTGCTGGCTAGCTGACAAGGCTGCTTGCCGGGCAAAGTAGGCAAAAAGGGTCATGGTCTCTAACCCAGTTGCCGGGGAGGGGACCTGTCTGCTGGGTGCATCTTGGTCAGTTCGCACTGTCACGTGGGGGCAGAAGTGAGGACCCAGATGCAGACAAGCAGGCAGAGGCTAACTGAGTTAGGAGACTTTAATGAAGAACTAAGGCAAAAATACAAAAAGCAGGAGTACCAAAAAAACACAAAAGGCACAGGCTGGCAACAGACAAAAGGGAAACAAAGGAATACAAAAACCAACCTGGCCGGAAACAAGGCAAGACGTAGAAAACTGGTGAAAAGGCAGGATAACAGGAGGACAGGAACACTGGGAAACAGGAACGAAACAGGAATGGAACAGGAACAAAGCAGGTAGATATAAGCTCAATCCAAATGTCCGGACTTCACCGCACTTGCAGACTCGCGGACTTTGCGGGCGTGTTCCCGGGAATTCTGCGAGTGCTGAGGGCTGTCCAAATCCACAATTAGTCCAGTCCACAGAACCATGACAATTATAGGTAGAGGTGACTTTAGCATTTATAGATTCACATGTCAGCAATGTGATGAGTTTGTTTGTGCTTTAGAGATTCTGTTTTAATAAATGTGGTATATGGGGCCACAGAAAAAACAGCTGCCTGTTGTTAGGCTGGAAATGAAGATAAATTACATCTTATTTCTAAATGCTTATTGCTGAAAGATCCTATGAAAACTAATGGAGTGACTAACACTAACTGCCTCAGTTCTGCCCCTGCTTGTAAGATAGATTAACACTTGGCACATTAGAGCTAAATATTCTTGAAACGGCTAAATTGGCGATGAAGCAACAGACTGCTAATGTTATGCACAGCAAAACGTTTGACTCCAGACTTGTAATTTAGTCAGGGATATTTAAAATAGATTAATTATTTGGCAGACACTACTTTAAATGGACACTCCGTCACTTTTAATATTTAATTTCAGTACCAAATCTTTGTGACTTTGTCTTTTGCAGATCAGAACATTGCATTTATATTAAGTGAAAATAGGATTATTTTACCTTACCATTATGACCTGGTGAAAGGCCTCAGTGACACAGTCTGTTAATGATCATTCTCAAGAGTTCCAGCCAACAGGAATTAACCTGTTGCAAATTAATTGAGTTTTGGAATTTTTATTAGGTTTCAGATTTTCTCTAGAGTCAGATAAGAGGCAAAAAGTGTGAGCATTACCTTTGTATCTTTCCAATAAATTAGCATCAGACAAGCACTCTAATACAGCCTAATTGTGTAATGGTGTATAACTTTTGTAAGGTTATCTGGGTAGCAGTTAAAGTCTAAATAAAAAGCCTGCACACTGACAGAAATACAAAGACAAATGCAAAAACAGAAAGCACCAGAAAAAGACATTTCAGCTTGGCTTGGAGGAGCACAACAGGGACACTGTGATGTTCTGCTGGTTGACCCTGACATCCTTCTTTTCTCTTATTACAGAGCAAGAAATATGAGACATTTTTCTAGCGGTGCTGATAATTTTCATCCTCCTTATCTTGGCCAGAGCTGTTTGGATGGTCCTGTCCTCAAAAGAACTCAAAACTTTGCCAGTCAGACCACTTACTTAGGACATCAAATAATACCTTACATGTTGTGGATCACATTATAAGCCTGTAAAGACATGAATGATAAATGATAAAGTATTATAGCAGGAATGGCACTGAAACATCTATCACCAGACATTTCCATGAGGCCAGGGATCCTATCTCAGTCCTCTCTGTCTGTGCTGTTCTGTCAATCAGGGCAGGATTACTTTGAGCTGAATGTAAATGGATTTTCTACATAAAAGCACTGTATCCATAAGTTCAGAATGACTCTCACTAGTTTCTTGAGACACATTATTTGCACATTGTGATTAAGATCTCTCTACAGTCTTGTCCAGGAACACACTTTGAATAGCTGTATCTTTTATGCTCATTCATACATCATATTCCTATTATTGTAATCAGGGGCGTCATGCACCCAGAATTTTTGAGCTGGGAACATTTTCACAGCTTCATGGCCACAGTGACATTCAACTAAATAAAAAGCCACAACTCAAAAGTGAATTGCTATCTCAGCTGAGATAGCAGCTGACCCAGCCAGCCAGCCACTACTACAGCTAACGATGGAGAGAGAGAGAGAGAGAGAGAGAGAGAGAGAGAGAGAGAGAGAGAGAGAGAGAGAGAACATGCATCCTACCTTGCCTATATTGTAGCTTAGTTCCAGCTTACTTTACCTTCTGTATTGCTGGATCAAGGGCGGCTGCTCCTATCGGTGGTTTTTGATGACATTCTTTTTTGCACCTTGACCTGAAACATCAACTATATTTCAACATCTTACTGTACAGGCCGTTGTGCTTATAGGAACCAGTTTGTATAATTGAGCATTGAGAGCAGTAAGGGAATGAGTTATTTTCCTAACTTACATCAAGGGCTGCTCAGTGCTCATCACTGCTGTATTTATAAAAGCGGTAAAGTTAGTATACTAAGCTAGTCATCAACCAGCTAGGTAATGTTAGCTATACAGTTTTTGGCTACGTACTAACAGCTTAGTACGTAAATATTGATTTTCAAAAATTTAATTTCTCTCATTTGGCATTCACCAACCTCTTCTGTTCAACAAAGCTACGTCTGTCTGTACGTCATAGCAGGTTACTTGACTTGCCGTTTCCCCCGTTGATTTTGGAAGGAACCAACTACACGGTGAAAGAGGGGGGGGTTACAGAGGTATGATCTAGGAACAGCTGTTTAAATTATTACAACTAAACCAAAACCTTCTGCATATGAAGGTATTTATTTATCTTTGTGTGCTTTTCAGAATCATCATGTATACTATTGTAGGCCTGCAGTATCCATTTTATTGTATGATTGGTTGATTGAAGACACTGAATCCAATTACCTAATGATGTCTTCCCATTGGTAACGCACCTGTGTGAAACCCCATGCTGGAAGATATTGTACTTGTGTTGATGATTGCCTTTTGCTGAAAAACACTTTACGCTACAGGCAAATAAATCACCAGGCCAATGTGCTAGTGAGTGACCAATATCCCTTTTTATTTTAGGATTAAAAATCTGCCATGGAGGGCTGACTTTGGTCGAGGATCCAAACAGCCCATATAAGACTCTGTTAACAGTTGAATCACAGTGCCAGTCAGAAGTCAGATTACAAACCAACATTTCCTTAAAGGCGACTGCATTCAAGACACTGACTTCAACACTGATTCATGCTCTAGGGCTGAAACAGAGATACTGTATAAATAGCAGGAGTTTTTAAAGGCTTCGTTTGATTTTGTGCATTATTTCCTTCAGCGGACCATCTGCATTGGTATTTGTCTGTGAAGGAGGCTACGCTAGCCTTCATGTTTATTAGCACTCAGGCTGGGGCAGAGGAGGCAGATCTGGCTGCAGCTCTGTTCTGGAGGAGAGGTGTAAACAGAATGCACAGCCATCTGCACAACACAGACCTCTCCTACCGACTACTACTGGAATACCTGCCACAGTTCAGATTGCTGGTAAAATGACACATTATGTTGTCTAAATCTCTGGTTTTTCAGCATGACTGCCAGGGGATTTGATCATTTGATGTATCATCCTACACTGCAAACAATGTCTATCTTAACAAGTCATTTAGTCTATTATTGAGTCCTAAAATCGTATTTTTCTTAAAATAAGTGAAACAAATCTGCCTTATTCTGACTTGTTTCAAGATATTGACACTCAACTGCATTGGAAACAAGAGTTATCTCACCCCATTGGCAGAATTTTTCTCTTGGTTTAAGAAAAATAAGATTTGAAGGCTGAATATGAGACTAAATGACTTTTTTTTTTTGGCAGTGTAAGAGAATGATATTTTGGCTAAGCTAGAACAATCAGGTGTTTTGGACTTCACTATTTCTATCTGTTATCCTACTGCGACGTATGTACTGTACTTCTACCATTAGGGCCACACAGTATACTCTGTAGCTTCTCTCTGGACTGAATCCCTCCTCCTATCTAAGGATATACTCTGTCCTCTTCTCTGAACATCTGCAGCCCCTGTGGAATCCTGTGTGACTGCAACTGTGTGATCTTAATAAAATATCTAGAGGTCATACTCTGATGAAAGAAATTCATCAAAATGTATAATACTGTATGCCATAGCATACCTCAATCGGCTTTGTCGTTGGTCTGTGGCATTTCAAAAGGATAAAGCAAACCTTCTGTGGACTAAAGACTGGATTTAGGTCTATCTGCCAATAGCAATGCCTCTTCTTCTTTTCTCTCATTGATCATGTAACCCTTGTGTAGAGATTTTCATCTGTACTTGTACGCTACTAAGACCTTGTAAGTGCCTGTTTATTGTATTGGTTTTGGAAATATAAACATATATATAGAAATAAAATACATTTCCGGTTCAACCTAAATCCTGTAAAGATTTGGGACTGTTGCTGCTCTATAAGGGAAAAGATTTAATTTACTGTGCCGCGTTCAAACCGGTTTGGTGGATGACATCACATACAAACTAGGTCAAGAGTGTTTCTGGCATCTGAGAGGAAGAAATTTAACATGAATATCATCTAAATCTCTCCATCCCACTTTAATTTCATCAAATTGTCAATGAGTGAATAACAAGCCTTTTCCATATGTTTTACACACCTGCCTATTTGGCACCTCAGTTATGAATATTGGCCACATCCCATTTTGGCAAACTGTACCCCCGCTTGAAATTGCTCTAAATATATCAGCAGTCTGCAAATGAGTCAGGTGTGAAGGCAATTTAAACAGCAAAGTAGAAACAGGTGCAATTCCAAATTTATCATCTACTTTTACACAGTTTTGTTCAGAGTTGCAGAAACTGTATATTTCTTTGATATATCAAAATATTCAGCCCATAACCAATCTTTGAGGAATTACTTCACATTCCTGTCTCAAGATAGTTGCTCTGCAGAAACATGAGATTGCTTCTTTTTTTCTACATTTCATCTAAGTAGTGATTTGGTAAAAGCTTTCTCTGGTGCACATACACACGTCTTTGCCTAACTGATAAGCCTTTATTGTTACAGAGATAATTGCTCCCTGTTCTGCTCATGTTAAGCCCTGTGTGTGTCCTCATTCAGCTCATCAGGGGTTCAACAAATGAATTTATTCTAAATAAAGGGGAAGACTAATCTCCCTTTGAATCTAATGGAAGGTTATTAAAGTGAAATTGTTCTTCCCCCTTTGTAATTGCTTCAGAGCCTTGCGTCTGTATCATCTGTTCTTTGTCTATTATCAGATATTCTCCAAAAAACACCGGATGGACGGGATCATTCTCGTTGATGAGATTGCTATTCTCCGTCCAATATGAGACGCTGGTGTTTCATTTGTTGGTGTCATCTTTGTCGTATCATTGCACACATTGATTGTCGGTACAACATTATTGATATCACAAATATTACTGCTTTTACTAGACCTGCGGATCGTGTTTCATGAAAAAACAAACACATACATGACATCATCGAGGTATGATGATTTAATGACACGCTTTATCTGAAAAACCCAATAGTGAATACATGTGAGCTGTGGAGTGTTATCAGGGCTTCTGAGCCCGCACACATCCAGGGTCCCACTTGACATTCTCCCTGGTCACTGAATTGCTCCACCAGGGTAAGGAGGACTTGTAATATAATTGTGTATTGCTTTGAGACTGGTTATGGGCTTAGATTAACCCTTGGGCAGTGAGAGGAAAGGACTGATCAGTGAAACAATTTTGTCATCCTCAAATCTACAGGGACAGAACAGAACATACAATATATCATATGACAGAACACACACAACATTGCAGAGAGAATGGGAGCAGGGAGGTTGAGAAAGAGTTGGTCCGCACACAAAAAAAGGCTTATCTGATGAAAAGCAGCCCGCTGTAAGTGAAGGTCTGACAACTATCTATCTGTCTGTCCGCCTGTCTGTCTTCATGTCTGGTTGTCTGTCTGTGATGATGATGCCCCAACCATGGCCCTGGTGTCTGGGATGCGTCACTCCTCAGCTCTGCCTTTATTCATGCTTACGGTGCGAACCTTATAGCCCTGCTGGGATTATGTACGGTGCCATGGATGTGCATATTTAAATGCCACTACCTGGAGTCACACGCACATACACACACACACACACACACACACACACACACACACACACACACACACACACACACACACACATACACACACACACACACACACAAACACAGACACACAAAGCTTCTGAGGATAGGGAGATTTGAAGGTAGACACCCAAAAAAACAACATTTGGGGAGGAGAGCAGATTGAAGATTGATTTTATTTTATTTTCATGGGCACATGCCTGCAGCCAAGTCAGAAAGGTCCCACATCAGTTAAGACACAATGAAGTTCCTCAGCCTGAAACAGATAAGAAAATGTTTGCCTTTAATTTTTAAAAAAGAAGCAAGACAACAATAATTATGTTTCATTACGAAAAGGCCAGAGACAGGCAGCCAGTTGGAGGGAGCAGGCTTACCAAGCAGTGTCTATCAGGCCGGCGCAGTGTTTGCTCAGCAACACGGATCACAACATGCACAAGGCCAGAGACAGAAGGCTGTGAAGGAGGATAGACATACAGTATATACAAGAACATAGACAGGAGATAGAAATACGAACAAGTGGGCACACACTGTCACAAACAACTGGCTGTGATATGATACTACACTGTTTATCTCCCATGGACCAGATGCTTGGAAAAGAGAGTGAGAGAGCGAGAGAGCGAGAAAGAGAGACTATAGGAGCAGAGATGTGGCGTCATACACAGCCAGACAAGCAGTGACAGAGACAGAGAGCATGGCCGTTTCAAGCGGCAGGCAGGAAAAAACCTGTGGCAAAGCATCTCTCCTCTCTTCCTTAATGAATCTTTAATATTGAACAAACCAGTGGCATTGTGGTACTCCTTCACAATAAGGGAACCTGCCATGTAGGGTCATGTAATGGGGGAGGATATTTGTAAATGAGGTAGCAATGAAATATGAATAAGCCGGAATCATATTAAACAAAACAAATTACAAACACAGTCAAATGTTCTGTCGGGCAGAGGCATTGTAGCTATTAAGTCCTGTGGGTTATTTTCTTTACCTTCACATGAACTGTGTGTGAACCATTATGGTGAAGTGCAATCATCCTTGCAGTGTTATTGCTGTCGGATAATGTGTGACTAACAACTTTGTATGAACAATAGCGAATGGTGACAAATCAAATCAGGAAAGTGAGGAGCCCAGATACCATTTCTGGCTGTGCTAGAACTTTTCTTCTCTCTCTAAAGAAAAAAGAAACTACTTGAGAGAATAGACTGTCCACGCATTTTCACACCAAATGTTACCTAATAAGCAGCACTTCAAATCATTAAGCTACTGAGGGTAAGAAACCCCATTGCTTATGTTGATGCTTATTCTGTATAACAGCTCCGTGCTCTGAGACTCTTATCTGGCCTGTGTTAAGACACACTGATGTGGATGGATGGGTCTACAGGAGACTAAACAGAGAGAAGAAAAAAAAAAAACGGGTGAGACTTTATTGGATCCATTAGGTCTGCCAGGGTGCAGAATGCCCTGCCGTATCCTCAGTAAATGCTGTCCGTACTGTAGCTGTCAGTCAGCAGTGGCCGTGACATGTTTCCACACAGCCTGGATACTTGAGGAGAAGGAGATGACATTCTGTGTGTTGTTTTGTGCCGAGCGTTGTGTGTTAGAGAAAAGCTGGCCATGACAGATATAATATATTATGATTCTCTCTGTGCATTTTAGAGTATTGAAAGTAGCAGTAGAATTTGTTTTCATTTATCACAGTTAGAGACAATCACTCTTCAGGGAACCCAAGAAAACCCAAGTCCCGAATAGGAAATATTGCAAGTTTAATCCTTAATAATGTCCTGCATTTTATCATACTTTCTCCTGGATAGATTATATTAAGGGTCACTTTGATTTGGACCTATGTTATCTTCATTGTGTTTAATCTTTTGGACCATTGCTTCACTGTAATTCTCTATGGATTACATGCAGCCAGAGCAGAAATAATGCAGGACAGGATACAGGACATAGGTTATAGGTCGTTGCTTGTCGTTGAATTTTGACATACTACATAGTAGATGGTGGATTTATATCCAGGTCAGAACAATCCTCATACCACTCATGCACGTTTCATGTATGCAACCATAGATCTGAACAGATTCAAACCAGTCCTCACTCTTTTGGTGACCATTTCAATGTGTGACGTTTTACTCATTGACATGCATGTTTGCATAACCATGGACATGCAGGCTTCTGATTGTTCATTCCAAGTAGGAAGTCAGCACCATTTTACAAAAGTTAAAATATTAATTGCATCTAAACATTCACAGGCATGCATTGTAACAGTAGTCTGTATAATTGTCATACACAGATCAAGAGGACCTTAATGAGGATCGATGGGTGAAGATGAACAAGATGTACTGGGAGGGGGAACTGGAGCATTTAACTGTGTCAGTGTGGACCTGACATGAGTGCAGATAACTACTAGCTGTGCCGTGGCCTAGCTAATCAGCAGGCTTCTAGAGTCATTTAGGACTTAGTGTACCAGGCACACACACACACACACACACACACACACAGACAAACCCACCCCTGTAATTTTTCCAAGAATTCTGACTTTCAGCGAGGAACCGGAGCTCATGAGAGAATGGATGGATGGCCAAAGCCACTGAACAGAGGAGCAAATCTAATTTAAATGAGACATGTGGAACACTGTCATTGAGATGAGTGACTTCAGTGATTATGATGCCATATGGCTGTGAAACAAGATCACTGGCAGATTACATGTATCTTTACCACTGAAGTGAGAGTGTATGCGGTGTGATGGATGTATTGCACAAGCTGAGAGAGATAAATTGGCAGAGGAGAAAATACATATATTCATTGATAGATAAATAGATAGATAGATTGGTGGGTTGTAGGGTCATAGGAGGCTCTGATTTATTTTCCACTGTTTCCAAATAGAATTGGAATTGCTTTATCACCAAGAAGGCTTCTGTGGCAAGTGTTTACAGGGTTGAGTGAGCACTGATGGTTTCACTGGCCGTTTTAGATGGACTTTGTTGGAGGCAGAGAAATACAAGGAGCGATCTGATGACATGAGTGGCTCCTGAATGCCATTAACCTTCTCCTAGACACTTCCCTTTGTTTGTCAGTAGAGAGAGGAGACTGGGAGCTGTGATAGTGCTATGCCAAAGAGCAAGACAGCCACTATTTATGACTTTGTTTTTGTTTGTATCATGTACGTTGCCAGTTGTTCCTAAAAGGGGGGATAACAGACTGCTCATTTGTTGCATCTTTCCTGTCGCCCATGTTCCTGTGCCCAACAGGATTGCTGGTGATGTGTGGTGATGTGGCCTTGTTATGTGCACAAGGAATATATTTTGTGTAGCCTAGTTGTTGCTTAGGGTTAGAGTTAGGGGTAGTTTTACACAACAGTGACATTGGTAGAAGCAATATAAGCTCACATAGTGCTAATAGAGTACAAGGACGTTATGACAAATCATAGAGCCAATGTTTTGGACAGCTAGTGTATTGTAGACTGCGGTCAATGACAGGGAAGCCTGCCAGTCTAAAGACTAAAAAAGAAAGAGACGTATCTGCATCTCTCCTCAGTCCTTTCTTAACGTGGAGTGTTTTAAATCTTGGATAGGCAAGGCCAATGTTCACTGTACTTTTGGCTCAGAGATGGCATTCTCCTTTCTAGCAGCTTGCCTTCCTCTGAGTAATCAATCGGTTTCTCTATCCTTCGATTTTCAGTTGATGAAGTTTGAGGTCCTGTAGGTGCCGCTCTTTTCTTTGTCTGTTCTACCCAGAACTACCCAGTTCCTCTATTTATCTATCTTCTATCTTCTATCTATCTTCTAAACAAACCGCTGTTGCTGCTTTTGTCAACATAAAACACATCACTTCCTGTGCAGAAAAGGATTTTTCCTGGGAAAGACCACAATCAGCAATAGAGAGTAGCAAACTTATTTATATGAAAAAATTGCAGATAATTACTTTAATGTAATATACTAAATCATCATTTGTTCTGTATGTGGCATGTAACATAATGGAACACAATATAATGTGAAACACAATGTCTGTTTCCCAGACAGGGATTAGGCCTGGAGTGACTGGATGCAGTGTTATGAGGCTACAAATAAGCAGCGGAGCCATGGGGGGCAATGAAGTGTTCGTGATAATCACTTTGGATGGCCCATCATTAAGGTCAGAAGTGAATATAATCGCTGTAGCCAGCGGCATTAATGGCTGTGCTGGCTTAAAGGTTCTGTACACCGTTAACAGATAAAAATAACCTTTTCGAAAATGCTCTTTACTGAAGCACTGGTGGTATTGTGTGGCAAAAGCTCCTCCTGATCCACAGTACAGTTGAATGGGGGCAGTTTGAATAGAAGACATATGACGTGAAGGTGGGAGCTATGTGGGGTGTGGTTTCTAATTGCCCCCCTACTGCTCTCCGTCCTTTATGCCACTATAGGACTTTACTCTTTTAGAGAAGAGTGCAAATCAGGTTCAAACACCGATTCTTTAAAGGCTAGGAATGAATCAATTTATATGCAATATATACTGTATATATATACTGTATATCCCAGCAACGTCCACAATGACAGCAATGACAACAACAACAATAATAAACTTTATTTATATAGCAGTATTCACAAAACAAAGTGCTTTAAAGACAATAAAACAAAATGAAATGCAATAAGATAGTAGTTAGAAGTTTGGACAGTAACTACACAGAGCAGCACAATAATAAATGTGATTGTTGCAAAGTTTTTGAAATGGCACTTTTAAACTTTGAATTAGTGAACTGTGTATTGCTTCCATTGCCTATAATTTATCGTCATCTTAAGAAACCCTTCATGTCACAAGACAAGCCCTTCAATTTTCAGTTTTTAAGCCAGGTGGTGTAACAAGCTGAGAAGTGGGGTTTGTACACACCATCCATCAGTACAATAACAGTCAAGCCTTGGGGGCCAGTTGGTTGTTCCAGAAGGTACTGTAAAGAAACCTGATGTGACCAAGCCATTTGTGAACTATACAGTATATGTATCATTACTTTTTTAGCCACATCATTTTTACAGTGTTGTGAAATGGAATGTGCCAGATATTATTTGTATCACCTATAATATGTACATATCACCTTAGCCATCAAACAGAAATGCAATACAGAACATTGCGGTTCCCTATGCTCAGTGTGGTCAGGTTTCATATGGCAATCTTTCAAATAGCTTAATATAGCTCTCTCTCCCATCTCACTCACAAACATGTTCTATCACCCTCTGTTCAGTCTTTCTTTCTCTCTATCTAATTTCCCTTGCATTTCTAGACGTCTTTCACTCTCCAGTGGATCATTCAGCTCTGGGCTTTTATTATCTTTATAATAGTTGTTGCTCCCCCATTGTTTCAGTGGCTGAAAAACACTTACGTTTATAAAGGGGTTTAGTAGGCTATATCATTGTGCACTTGCATTCAATTCGCTTGTCCCTCCCCTTGTAGGTCTCTCATATGTTTTCACTTGTGATTTCTCTCGCTCTCAATTTCTCTATCTGTCCTTTTCACTTTTTCTCTTTGTATCTTCCATTCCTCCCTCTCTCCTCACCGATGTAAGCATAAATAATTGATTCATGGTGCTAAATAGTGATGTTTGGCAGTTTTCACTCTAAATGATTTTCTCATTCATAGTTACAGTCAATAATGCATGTATCATTGTGTCGACGACTATTACAGGAAGACAAGGCCATCACAATACGGCCTTTACGATAGAGCATTAATTAGGCTTTCTTTTCAAGTTATTGACCTTTTCAGCTATTATTTCCTCCAAAATGTACCCAGTAGGAAATCAAAATGACTCAATCATATATCATCCCATGGGCTCTTGATGCCACAGAATCCACTTTGGCTTGGATTCCCACTGTTGTGTATTTTTGTAATCAAGCTCCCCTCAATTTTCCATCTCATTAAGTGACCCTACATCACCTGTGAACCCAATTACCTTCCAGCAGCAACAACATGTCTCCACTACCACTTTAACCATTCAGCTGCTGCAAATCTGTTGCCCTGCGACTCAAGCATTCAGATTTGAGCCTCCCCCCTCGCCCAGGACGCATATGTGGTTGTCCATCTCTTTGTCAAGGAGAGGTTTTTGTATTAACCCGATGACCCCTTGAGATGCGACAGCGAAGAAACAAGCTGCCACCTATCGTTGGAAACGGAATGCAAAACGGAATCAGAATCAGAGCTAAGAGAACATGGGTGCAAAAAGGCACGGTGAATTCCTTCCTTCCAAGTTGATAGGCTTTTTTTAGTGAGGTTTTTGTCTTACCAGGGATGGAAAGAAATGCGACTGAGGTTAAGGTTCAGCCTGGAGTAACTTGTTGACATTCTGTGAGCCGCCAAAAATGAGGTGATTGTCTGAGTGTCACTCTGGTCAGTGTCACCCACAATGTGCGACTGAGCGATGGCTTTATAGCAAAATATAGAGTAATATTTCATTGACTGCAGAAATGATATGTCTTGATGTAATAACATGCTCACATGAACCTAATTTCATCATCATGCATTAACCCTGACAGAATTTGACTAGAAAACTTAATTTGCACTTATTTATCTGCATTGCAAGGTTCTGATTTTGAACTATATGTATTACACAGCCACTGCTAACCCTTCATGTCCTCCATGAGTTAAAGAGACTCCAGGCTGAGCGCTCTACTTTTCCCCTGATCCTGCAGAGTATAAGGAATTCTGGGAGTGACCTCTTTGTTGGCAAGCCTTGACACACCCTTCTCAAACATGTTGTTACCAATTAGGTTGCCCCTGCTGGGAAATACATCTCACTGCACACTCCAATTTGTATATGTGTGTGTGTGTGTGTGTGTGTGTGTGTGTGTGTGTGTGTGTGTGTGTGTGTGTGTGTGTGTTTCTACATGAACGAGAAAGAGGGAGAAAGTGACTCAAACAGTGTGGCACATGGCTAGAAAAGTTTATGAAGGTGTCAGAGGAAACAGGCTCAGGCACAGGGGAGAGATCTATTTTAATCAAGAGTCCAGTGGAAAGTGTATCAAAAGGCCAGACTTGGGCCAACAAATAACTACCAGAGAAGTGGGTTGGTTTGACAGATAGTCCTCTGCGTGGCCATTTTTAAGGTATATACAAACATTCTGGAAAATTAACTCACCTCACCCAAAAATGAATAAATAAAACTAACTGCATTTAATAATTTCTTCTAACATTAACTCTCTGGTACATATTCCGCCAATAGTGATTGGAAGTTGCAGATACACACTGCTAGAGACAAACCTTCTAGGGAACTTAGAGGGATCTCAGAGAAACTCCACTCAGCAACTATATTCGGTAACGCTTTATTTTGCAGCTGGTTTTAATTACGGTGTAACTAGTTTGTAATTGTGGGGTACGAATAAAATAACAATGCTGTAGTTACAGGGTAACAAAACCCGGACTAAGGGGTAACAATTTTTGAATTATGAGAGATTTATAAGGTAGTTATGGCGTAACTGTTTTCGTAATTACTGCATACTTAAAAAATAATTACAGGGTACAATAACGTAATTAGGGGGGACTAAACAAATGTTATTGGTGCTTGTTCCCTGTAGTTATGGAGTAAGTATTTAGACCCTAAATTGATTTATAAAAGGATTATGAAGGTTTTTATTTTACATTTTATATTATAAAATTGACATATTTGATATTTCATCTCAACATGACAACATTTAAGAAATGTGCAAAGACACTGTAACAGTAGTGTGCAAATAAATGTATTCAAATAAAATTATTCAATTGTGTAAAGTGGATAGGAAGATGACAGGAGTTCAGAAGTGGACTGCAGGTGAGAGGGCAGGCAAGCAGGGCTTTGGCTCATCTGCTTCTGTCTGGCAGGTCTGTTGGAGCGGTGTCTCTGCTGTTGCAGCCATGTTGTCAGCAGATTTCTTGTTCTTCCTCCGGAATATGCAGGACAGCCAAGAAAAGAAGCCACACTTCTTCCTCTTTGGTTTTGCCGACAGGCTGTCTTTGGCACTGGAACTCTGAGGTCCTGTAAGTTTGATCAGTTGGACGGGTGAGAGTGTCTTTTCCACGGTCAGACCGGACAGATCCTTGGTGTCCTTTACAGTTTCCATCACAAGGCTTGGTGGAGCTTTGACCTCGACCTGGATGGCTGGAGCCTGGGACTCCTGAAGGAGGTCGGTTGATCCTTCCTTAAGCAGGTGAATCAGGGTGTATTCAGCAAGAGACACTGTGAGAACCTCCTCTGAGGTGGAGTTGTCAGGTCCAGCAGAGAGGACAGTGACTTTTGTTCCCTCACAACATTCAGGTTGATGCAAGATGATGACAGAGCTTTCAGCAGCGGCCTCAGGCTGTGCACAAGAGTTGCCCATTTCCCTCTTGATAAAAGGACATGGTTTGTTCTCCTTCTCCAAGTCCTGGAGGAACAGCATCAGTTTAGAATCAGCTTCGATTGGCTCCCATTCATCAAGATGATCTTGAGTAGGGGCATGGTGTGCAGCGCAGGCAGCCATACATGTAGAACTCACTGTTGAGGAAGCAGAGATGTGCTTTTCATCACATTCCTCCTCCTCCAGGAGGACTGAGAGGAACTGCATCAGGTAAGAATCAGTGCTGCTGACAACAGGTTCCCATTTGTCAAGCTGGTCCAGAGATGGCCCATGTTGTGGGGAGCAGTCAACTACAAATCTAGAGAGATGTGATGAAGTGTAGAGGAACTCCTCACCAAATCCCTCCTTCTCCAAGTGGGATTTCACAAGTGGCTCCCACTCATCCAGGCAGCCCAGGGTAGATCCACAGGGTGAGCAGCAGTCAGCCACAAATCCAGATGTGTCACCTGGTGGAGCATAGAGGTATCTCTTTCCATCGTCAAAACCAATGGGGGAAGGCTGAAGCAGCCTCAATCTCTCAATGATTTTGAAGTCATCAGTCATTGGAGCCTCGTGGGATGGAGCCTCAACAAGGTGGAGCAGGTTGGATTGAGCCTCAACATGCTGAGCTGGGTGGATGGATGCTCCAGCATTACCTAATGCTGTGTCCTTGATCATAGGAGGAGACTCTTTCTCTGTGGGAGGAAGGTCTCCTTTGTCCATGTCCAAGATAAGTTTGTATGCTGATGAAGCTGCACTGGCTATTGGTTCCCATATATTGAGGCTCTCAAATCCACAAGCAGGTTTGAAGCCGAGACCAACAGCAGACTGAGGTGAAAGGTCACAGTCCAGCTCAGCGGTCACTCCAGAGAAACTAGAGGCTTCAGCATAAAGGTAATGCTCCTTATTCAGGACATTCACAAACATGCAGTTGATGTTTTCATGGGCATTGAGTTGAGCGACCATTTGCATGGATGCTGAAAGAAATGCAATGGCAACATCTTAATGAAACAAATAACCATGAGTATCAGAATCAGAATCAGAATTCTTTATTATGCCAAGTATGTTTGCACATACAAGGAAAGTGATTTGGTGTGGTTGGTGCATAAGGTACATAGACACGATAAGCAAAGAAGTTTACAATATAAGCATTATATTAACAAAATATAGCAAAATACAAAAAAATAGCAAAATATTAACAAATATATACAAAATACAAAAAATAGCAAAATATTAACAAAATATGTTGTATTGCACATGTTAATTGTAAATTGTATGGTGAGGTAGGAGATGTTGGTGTTGCAGGAACAACAGTGCATTTGTGTGTGTGTGTGTGTGTGTGTGTGAGTGTTTGTGTATGTGTGCAATGTTGTTTGGGATGGCTATTCTGTGGGTGAGTATGGGGGAGGAGGAGTAGGAGGAAATCCCTGATCTGGGCCTTTCACTCCTGCTTTTTTCCTTCCCCTTTGGGATGTGGAGACTGTTTGTTAATGTAGCGTGTAGTGTCTATGGGGGGAGGGGATAAGGGGCTGTGACAGTGGGGGGTCCCGAGGCTTGTTGATGGACCTCAGCCTCCTGCCAGAGGGGAGTGTTTCAAAAAGTTTGTGTCCAGGGTGGGAGGGGTCGTCCACAATCTTTCCTGCTCGCCTCAGGGTCCTGGAGGCGTACAGGTCCTGGAGAGATGGCAGATTGCAGCCAATCACCTTCTCAGTGGAGCGAATGATACGCTGCAGTCTGCCCTTGTCCTTGGCAGTAGCAGCAGCGTACCAGATGGTGATGGAGGAGGTGAGGATGGACTCAATGAAGGAGGTGTAGAAGTGCACCATCATCATCTTTGGCAGGTTGAACTTCCTCAGCTGCCGCAGGAAGTACATCCTCTGTTGTGCTTTTTTGGTGAGGGAGCTGATGTTCAGCTCCCACTTGAGGTCCTGGGTAATGATGGAGCCCAGGAAGCGGAAGAACTCCGCAGTGTCGACTGGGGAGTCTCTCAGGGTGATGGGGGTGAGTGGGGCTGGGTCCTTCCTGAAGTCCACAACCATCTCCACTGTCTTTACAGCGTTGAGCTCAAGGTTGTTCAGTCCGCACCAGGACACCAGGCGGTCGATCTCCTGCCTGTAGGCTGACTCATCCCCACCAGAGATGAGCCCTATGATACGGAGCCCCTCTGGGGTCACATGGTAGAAAAAAAAACTTGATGTGTAAATCCGTGCGAATGGATTTGTAAACTGTGCAAACGGATTTGTAAACGGTTTACAAATCCGTTTACAAATTCTCCATAAAAGCTGTGAAACTCCAAAAACACAAAGCTAAATCAATGTAACTAATTTCACTATCGTTAAATCTGCCGTTAAATCTAGATAACATTGAACTTATTTGGTGGATGTGGTCACCGCGGTCCATGCAAGGCAGGTCCATTCGCTGAAGAACAGAAGAGTGCATGTAACCGTGCGAACGGATTACAAAAATCCGTGATTATGAATTGTGGATTGTGAATCCGAGGGCACGGTTTAGAAATCTGTGCACACAGTTTACAAATCTGTTTGCACAGTTTATAAATCCATTTGCACAGATTCACACATCGAGTTTTTCTACCATGTGACCCCAGAGGGGCTCCGTACTATGAGGGTATTGTCATCCGCGAACTTCAAGAGCTTGACAGACTGATGACTAGAGGTGCAGCTGTTGGTGTACAGGGAGAAGAGTAGAGGGGAAAGAACGCAGCCTTGAGGGGAACCGGTGCTGATGGTCCGGGAGTCAGAGACGTGTTTTCCCAGCTTGAGATCACCTGATGTAGCTTCATTCAAGGTCAACATGCTTCACCATAACGTAATCTTATGCCTTTCATCATAGTTTTGTTTCAACAACAAATCTAACTGAATTTACAATGTAAATCAAACTAAGGAAGAACTGGACACAAATGCAAATCCTGTTATGAGTTCACAGAGATCAGACCCAAAAGCAGACAACAATCGCAACTGTCCAAAGTTCAACAAGTTTTAATGGTGACACAGTGGATAATGTGCAGAGGGGAGGGGGCTGTGCTTCCTGGGATCCCACGAGGTGCCGTGCAAGTGACGGTGGCGGTGAAGGTGAAGGTGAGGAGTTCCCAGTCAGGACGCTGGTGGAGGTCGGACCGGCAACCCGAAACACTGGACCGAGGAACACACGAGCCCAGAGGCAAGCTGGCAGAAGAGCAGGCCGACAGGATCACCAGACGGGAGAGCAGGTAAGTGCAGCAGGCAGGCGAGCAGGCTAACACAGGCAAGGGAATCTGGGCACAGGAAGGAACAGCGTAAGAACAAGAACACAAGCACAGAATCAAAAACTAGAAACTAACTGGCCGAAGACGTTACTACCACTGTGGTTGACGGAACGATCTGGCGATGATCAGAAGAGAGACCGGGGCTTTTATGGAGGGAGTCTGATGAGGGAATGGAAGACACCTGGGCTGCCTGCAGGAAGGAACAACCACGCCCACATGCACACACAGAACACAGACCAGGGAGAGAAACAAGAGGATCAAACAGACAGGGGGAGACTGACAACACACAGGGAAAGGAGGGGCTGCCAAGACGAACCATGACAGTACCCCGCCCTCAACGACCTCCTCCAGGAGGTCTACCAGGCTTGTCGGGGTGAGAGGAGTAAAAGTCTCTGAGGAGCGAGGCATCCAGGATAAGACCCCGCGCAATCCAGGTCCTCTCCTCTGGACCGTACCCCTCCCAGTCCACGAGGTACTGGAACCCCTGTCCTCTCCTGCGCACATCCAGAATCTCACTGACCGTGAAGGCAGGGTGCCCGTCGATGAGCCGGGGGGGTGGCGGGGCGACGGAAGGCGGGCACAAGGTGCTGGTGGAGACCGGTTTCAACTGAGACACGTGGAAGGTAGGATGGATCCTGAGCGACCGGGGCAGTTTGAGGCGTACAGCGGCTGGGTTGACCACTGACTCGACCTTAAAGGGACCAATGAAGCGCGGAGAGAGTTTCTTAGAGGACACATTGAGTGGGATATCTCTGGCATTCAACCAAACCCTCTGACCGGGCTTGTATGTGGGAGCAGGGGTCCGGCGTCGATCCGCCAACCTCTGGTTCTGTTTTCCTGTCTCTGGCCTCCGATCCAGAACTCCAGTCTCCGGCCTCCGGTTCTGCATTCCTGTCTCTGGCCTCCGATCCTGCACTCCAGCCGTTGCCGGACTCCGGTCCTGCACTCCAGCCGTTGCCGGCCTCCGGTCCTGTACTCCTGTCTCCGGCCTCCGATCCTGTACTCCTGTCTCCGGCCTCCGATCCTGTACTCCTGTCTCCGGCCTCCGATCCTGTACTCCAGTCTCCGGCTTCCGGTCCTGCTTTCCTGTCTCCGGCCTCCGGTCCCGCACTCCCGCTGCCGGACTCCAGTCCTGTACTCCTGACACCAGAAGCTGATCTCGCAGCCTGCCCCGACCCGCAGCCGAATCTTCTGGTGTTGGCTGCATTCCCTGACCTCCAGCTGCGTCGCCGACCTGAGCGGTCCCGCCTTTGTCGCCGGCCTCCTGAGCGGTCTTTTCCACATTGCCGTCCTCCAGAGCTGCTCCGCCACTCTGGTCGTCCTCCTGCCCGTCCTCCAGAGCTGTTCCGCCACTCTGGTCGTCCTCCTGCCCGTCCTCCAGAGCTGCTCCGCCACTCTGGTCGTCCTCCTGCCCGTCCTCCAGAGCTGCTCCGCCACTCTGGTCGTCCTCCTGCCCGTCCTCCAGAGCTGCTGCGCCTACGTGTCCAGCCTCCAGGCCGTCCACCTGAGGTTTCCTGCTCGGCCTCTGTCCAGCCTCCAGGCCGTCCGCCTGAGGTTTCCTGCTCGGCCTCTGTCCAGCCTCCAGGCCGTCCGCCTGAGGTTTCCTGCTCGGCCTCTGTCCAGCCTCCAGGCCATCCGCCTGAGGTTTCCTGCTCGGCCTCTGCGCTGCCTCCTGGTCATCTGCCTGAAGTTTCCTGTTCGGTCTCCGTCCTGCCCCCGGGTCATCCACCAGAGGTCCCTGGCTCCATCCTTCTGCTCCCAGGCCACTTGTCCCTTCCCTGTTCTCCTGGCTCCCAGCTCAGCTCATCCTGCACACCTGAATCCCATCACTCGTCACCGTCTGCTCACCTGCTTCCCTTCAGTCCACACTTTAAAAACCCCAGTCTGCCATCTACTCTCCGCCGTATCATACACCTTGCCATGCCTGGACCTCAGCCAGACTCCAGTCTTCGCCTCCAGTCTTCCTGCCAGGTCTGTCTCCCGCTTTGGTTCCCCGCTGTCTGGAACCTGCTCAGCCTGACTCTCCTCTGCACTTTCCCTGTCCTGCCTTGGTCCAGCTTCACACCTCACCTGCTCCAGGTTTACCACTTCCAGCCACATTAATAAACTGTCCTTGCATTTACTCTCTGCCTCCTGTCTGTGTGTTCTGCAATTGGGTTCAGCCTAGATACGTGACAAATCCTTCAACACAACTAGTCTATCTGACTGTTCAGCAAAATCCTCTGTACTAATCTTTTCTGGTTAAATAATAAAATCATAAATACATGTTGCTTACCAAGATGGGAAATCACTCTCCATGTTTTCCTTCCTAAAGGTAGATATTGTTGATGTTTCTCCAAATGAATGCAATATGAGTTTTCTTTCTCAATGTGCAGGTGAACACCGATCACATGATTAAAAAACACATAACTGAATATTTGGAATTTGCATTAAGATACCATATTTTTTATGCAGAAAACATCTATTTAATTGTTAATTCCTATTGCACTTTCACTGTTAAGACACAAGTTATCTTACTCTAATCTTACTACTACCTACTACTGTTACTACTATATATTACAATTATCTATTACTACTACCTACTATCATATCTGAGGGAATACTTTAGGAAAATAAAATGAAAAGTTATTCATCTTCACGTCAGTTTTTCAGGTGTAGAATTTATTTTCTTCAGAACAACCTGTGCATCAACCCATGTAGTTAATAGAAACATGGGTAGCACTACAATGGCCTTTTCCAGTGCATGAACCTTTAAGCACAGATAACATTTGTTTTGTCCCCTATTTACGTTATTGTACCCTGTAATTATTTTTTAAGTTTACAGTAATTACGAAAACAGTTACATCACAACTACCTTATAAATCTCTCATATTTATAAAATTGTTACCCCTTAATTCCCGGACTTCTTGTTTTGTTACCCTGTAACTACTGTACAGCATTGTTATTTTATTTGTACCCCATAATTACAAACTAGTTACACCGTAATTAGCGGGCTGTAAAATAAAGCATTACCCCTATTGTTTGATTGCTTGATCCAAAGTCAAACGGACAATTTTATATACAATGCTATCAGATTTATGTTTTTATCACAACACATATCCACAATGGACTGCACTTCATGCTGCAAACAGACAGATGGAATTGTTACTGATCCTCTCATCTCACAACAGGAAAGCTGAACAAAGGACTTATAAATATTGGTGCAATATTGGTGGTGTAATAGAGACCTCACCGGTCTGATAATATGCATTAAAGTCACTGATGACCTTTTACTCTTTATTCTAACTGGAATTGAGTTTTGGTGATTTATGATAATTAAGGTTTATGTGCAACCCATGATATGAAATGCAATGCTGTTACAATATAATAGAACTCTCTAAAATCAAACTTAATAAAATGCAGTTCCAGCCACAAATGTGTTCTCTCCATGAGAGACCATTATAATTCTCATTACCATCTTTATAATAGCCTGATAAATTATGCTTTTCATACAGTGCTCTGCTTGACCAAACTCAATATTGCTAGATGCTCCTGGCATACTTCAGATGAAGATGAGAGCCAGAGGCTTATCCAGAACATACCTGGTGAGAGAGATCAATGCAATGACTACGGTCAGGCTTCTTCTGGGTTTCTGCACCCAAGGTTTTATATTGCATTGGATTCTGCAGACAGAGGGACATGTAATTGGACTGTCACATTGTCTCCTTAAGCACAAAGGCTGTAGGCTGCAAGGCTATAGGGTGTGCATGCTGTCCAGCCCACCCCATTTGGCCTTGGGCAAATGGTAGCTGACCACCACTAGTCTCATGATGTTTACACAGAGTGTGCCTTTCATTTTTCCTTTTGCTTTTGATCTTGCCATTGCCATTCAATTTCATCTCTCCACTCTGCCTTTAATATCTGTTAGTATACTTAATTACCAGCCACTTATTGCTCCAGCATATTAATTAGGAGTGACTGTCTTTAAAGGTTGTCTTATCATGGTTGTCTGTACAGTTGCTTGCGCAGGAGCTATCATTCCTTGAATGTCCAAATTTATTTATTCTTAAAGTAAATCATATATAAGATGTTTGTTACAATAACTTGTAATAAACTTCCCCCAAAATGTACTTTTGCTAGATTCATGTGTGACAAGGTTAGACCGATATCACTCCACACACTGCCTGACACAAGGATTATATAGAGCTTGTCCAGCTGAACCAGTCCACCACACCTTTATCTATTTATTCTGTAATTTGTCAAATGATGCTAAATTCATCAAATCACCACATACCTCATTCAACACGATGACAAAGCACATTTTCTAAGTTAATGTTTTATTGGACAGTTAGGACACAAACATGTAACTCGGCACAGTTCATTTCACCATAGCAACACTGGGAGCTCCAACCAAGGAAACAATAAACCTCAGCACTGTCCTCTACCATGCTCATTTCTCATGTTTACATCCATAGATGCCAGAGAAACTCACTTGCCTGAGGGAAAAACAGAATATAGCTTTAGAGGAAAAAGCAAGTTGTAGATTAAAGTATCCTCATCACACTTTCTGCAGCGTAATCTGAAAAGGATGCTGCTCAATACTGTATGTCAGTCTGATAAGACGAGGACAGCAAAATGAGTTTTCTTTGCTCTTCCTAATGGTTTTGTGGTGCTTTTCATTCTCTGAAGCTTTAGGGGGATTAGCAATAACACTATCACATTGAATTGAAGTATAAAAGCCAAGCTTCTTAATGGGTATGTGGTTCGTGCTGGTAGTTAATGCCTCTTACCTTTTTGTGGATTTCACAGCCCAAAGAATAATTGATTTTACCTGATTCTATCAGGAAGATCCAGACATTTTTTTCTTTTTTCTTTTTTTTGATACAAAGTTGAAGCCTTCACACATCGTTTTTGTCATCAAGATAGAGGTCACCTAATCATGATGAGGCCATACACAGTAATGCATAACTTACTTGATTTTTGGTAAGATCAAGTGATTCTCACAATAAGCTGATAAATGATACTTTTTGCCCAGTAGTTCTGCATTCCTCATGTTCTCTTTCCTTTGCTTTTCACAAATTTCACTTGTTGCAGCATGTAAGATTATCCCTCAACATATGTCCGATGTGATCATATTACATCATGTCACTGCTACCACACAGTATCCCAATTCTACAGTGTGTGTTTATCTTTGGTGATGCACTGACAGTGCATTGTTCGCTCTGGGTTGTTCTCCTGTTGGCTTCAGGCTTGTCGGTGATTGTAATCTGCCTTTGGCTCAGCTACAGCGCTGCCAGCCCATTGGATAGCACCAACACCTGCTGTGCTATCACACATACTTATCGAAAGATCATAGAACATGAGGAAAGGATATTGCACAGACTTGAGCAGCATTCATCCTCAGTCTAACATGGTTGCTGAATGGGTCCAAGCCGACAAAGACAGGCTTTGTTTTCAAGAGAAATGGAGGAGACGGTTTCCTTTTTATCTATGTGCAAGGTCATGGGTTAATGGCGTGCTTCGTTGACACTCATTACGAGTGCAGGCAGAAGCCTTGATGAGAATCTCTTTCATTACTGCTACCGGTCACCTCTGTCTCTCACAATTAATACATGAGCAGCTGATCACAGAGATACACATGGATGTTAAAGGTCAACAATATAAACAGCGGGCTTTGAATTGCAAGCTGTGGATGGTAGAGGCTTGTCAGTGATAGGGTTAGATCATGCAACAGCTGAAATGATAATTCAATCGAAACCATAATCTTACTTCAAATGGTAATAATCTCAAATAAATTGCAAATGAAATGAGCTCTTTTTGTGATTTTTCTTTTCTGTAAGTATTCTTAGTCTCTCACCAGTACGGCAGAGGGGTTTCTTTAAGAACAAATAGAATAGAACAATCACCTTGGGAGGCTGATGGGGAATAATTGCTGGTGTTTGGGTATATTAGTAATCTAATAATCATGAACTGATATTTCTAAACTGGATTTTATTTTGGGCCCGTGAAGTTGCTGGTGTCTTACGTGGATTGAGGTATGCACTTTGAAGCTGTTTCTCTTTGGACTATTTGATGTGTGGACTATAGGGTTTTTGGGCGTGCCTTGTGCATCAGTTTAGTCAAAACCTTCACCTCAAGTGTGCATCTTGTAGGATTTCATGTATTGCTGCACGCAAAAACTTTGCACTATTGTGTGTCTCTTAAAGATCTGAATAGGACCCATTGTCCGTTATAAGTGTCTGAACATAAACACAGAACTACTGTATTGATATAATGTGATTCAAACAGTCTGCAAGGTCTTCACTCAACCCTCAAAAAATGTTTCCTCCCTTTTTGACAGAATCAGTTAAATGGACGTAATTAGTAGGTGACAGACAGTAAACAGGTTCTCTAGCTGCTCTCTCTATCCCCCAACAGTGGTATGCTGTTGCCATGTGCCCAGACAGAGTCACGACATCCTAGTCTTTGATAAAAGCTGACAGCATGACCAAAGCTCCAGTTCAGCTCTGATGGATATGCTAATTGGTTAGCAACCGCAACCTGATAAAAGCTGAGCATAGCACATACTAGATATAATCTCTCCACTCCTTCAACCAGCATCTCCAACCATCGGCACGCCCACCTTCTTATATCATTTTATCTTTTAAAACTCTCTGAGCAATTGTCTTGAATTTTAATATCCAACACATATTTTATCAAAACAACAATCTTGTGTCAATAGATTTCAACTGTACTTCCATCTTATAAGATATTGTAGAAAGTTTGAATTCTTCCATCCAATTTAATTTTTGCCTGTCGCATAATTGCACCTATTGTAAAATCACCATTAGCCACAGGGCACAAGGTTTTCCAGCTCTAGATAAGAAAAGCACTTACATACAGAGCATCTGTATGCTATGTCCCCTCCAAGATCTCCTCTTTCACCCGGCCTATTTACTGTGGTGGCTGAATGGGTCCTAGTCTGGCACATCAAAAGACTAGTGAGGACCAGACAGACCTTTTGGCTCTTCAGTACCCATCTCAGCTCTCTTCAGCTTAACGCTGATCTATTATTTGCTGCCTAGTAATACAAGAAAACCTCTAAAAGGCACACATCTCATTAGTCAGGGAAATGTACATGTTGTCAAGAGCGCCTCTCAGTGTTTCATTTAGCCTTGTAGCAACTCTTCTCTTGATAAAAGCATACGCAGTTTTGAAAACAGTGTGTAAAGCTTTTGATCAAAGCATGGTGCCAAAAGTTTCTGCTCAATATAGGATAGTTAGTGTGGTCAGAGGACTTTTGTGAACATTTCAGGGAGGCCTTTTTGACAATATTGCTGAGACAATACGGATGATAAATTAACATGAGAGGCAACAAAATACCAAGTCAAGACAAGTCAAGACAGGTCATCTATGATCTTCAAACATCTCTCAGTAAGGCAAGTTTTGTAAATTGAGGAGAGAGATGGTAGTGAACATCCAATTATTTTGAACTCAGTTTTGATCACTCTCTCCAGCTGGTTTCTCTCTGTGGAGACAAAACTATTAGCGAAAAGGTCAGCACGCTTTCAATTCACCAAACTACACTATCATACGGTAAATACATTTCATATTGACCAAAAATGATTTGGAAACTTATTCCAGACATTTTCATGCAGTATAAATGGTAACCCACAGGTATAACCACATATGGAAGAGCAAGAGGATTTGATGCAGGAGGACCAGGCAGGTTGGGCAACTGAAAGAGATTTTCATTTTGAGCATCCTGCAGCTACTCAGT
Source organism: Centroberyx affinis (assembly GCF_046629955.1). Taxonomy (NCBI): domain Eukaryota; kingdom Metazoa; phylum Chordata; class Actinopteri; order Beryciformes; family Berycidae; genus Centroberyx; species Centroberyx affinis. The sequence continues at coordinate 66,071 of NW_027281907.1, read as the reverse complement.
CAGCCAGAACACACACTTCCTGACAAGACACTAGTCAAATTATAAACTTATATCCATGTGATATATTTTTACACACACATAAACATACACACACATGCCCACCCATGTGCACACACATACACACACACACACACACACACACACACACACAGATGTGCATATAGCCGTCTTTATACCGGGATATTGGTGGATCTGACCTGGGTTTGGTTTCTGTGTAAAGATGTCAAGCCGGGGAAAAGGGAGGTTAAAATAACCCACTGATACCCCTCCCCCAGTGTAAAGGTGGATAAAGTTGATCGTGATTAATTCCATTCTGGCTGTGCCACGGCATTTTTAGCCGGTTCAGCTGTGCAACGAAGGCTTTAGATTGTCCTTTTTCAAGGATCCACCTGTGTCAGAACCCTTATGAGTACTTGACGTAAGAGTTTTTGTGATTCACATTATAGTCCCAGGGGTGGATGGCTTTGTATGAAGTACCTGCCGTTACTTGGCAACCACTTTCGGCGGGTGCCTGGAGAAAAGGACGGCATCTCTGTAAGGCTTATCGATTTAGGAAAAGCATCAATGTGGAAATTTGTCCCTCTGCTTTTTGAATGGAAACATCTCCATAGAGCCCCATCCATTGTTACCAGACGGCCCACTCACCTCTCTGAACTGCTTACATCTGATATAATTTCTTCATTGATATAACCAAGGTTATCAGGGGATTCATTATTGAGACGTTTATACCGACATTTCTGAATCAAAAATGATGTACTCATTCATCTGTGTGGTTATGGGGCAAATTAGCTAGTTCAAGTTAAACAACAAATATGAGGAGTCGATTCATCTGTGACCTTTTAAATTTCAGGCTGCAGTAATGGCAGGAAATAACAAAGTAATATCCAAGAAAAACAGATGTAATACCTAGTTATAGCATTAGAATGACTGATAGGCAAACTAGTTCAAAAGGGAGGAAGCTCTTAGCACTAAATTGCTAAGCTTTCCCTCAAAGACGTTCGTCAGAGGATGAAGTGAGCAAGACAGATTTATCTTCCACAGAGGGAAAGGACATTCATTACACAAAGTATACACACCTGTGCACATCTAACAACAGAAAACAACAGGAACATCAGGCAGGAGCAATCATAAATAACTAGGCTTGTTCTGGGGTTTTTGTTGTTATTTGTGTAGATTGTTCCTGCACAGGTGTAGTCATTTTCTGTAATGAATGTCCCTCCTCTCTGTAGAGGATAAATCAATGGAGATAATTAGACTTTCTTCCTTTTTGAACTAGTTTAAGTTTTCAAAACTATGTAGTAAATGGTTCCACTTATTTAATTCAATTACTGATAAATCACTTTTTTTTTACTTGCATATTAGTCAGTAATTATTAATGGCCTGTAATTTAAACGGTTACCAGTTCATCTATTGGCTTAAAGGTCCTATATTGTGTAAAACAGCATTCCCTGCTATCTAACCATCGTGAAAGTATCAAAACGCACGGCCGCCAATTAAATCCGCACAATCCATATTAGAAAACCGAGCCTCTAAATGAGCTGTTTGGACTTCCGTAACTTTGTGGCGCTACAAAGGTTCGCTCATTATCATTTTTGTAAGAAATAATAGGCTAACAAAGTATTTTTCGGTTGTCATTGTTTATTAACCAGAGAGTTTTCCCTACCTGTCGCAGCCGGGCTGTGGTGTCTCACGTTTCACTGTTGAAGTGGTTAGCCAATCAGAACAAGTCTATTCATTCTTGGCAGGCTGTGATGGTTCATTGCTAGTTTACTTTATCTTGGATGTGAAAATAGCAAGCTTTCAACAGTGTAGCCAACCAGCGGCACAGACTTGAACATTATGGAGTTTTAGTTTGGCAACTCACAAATGTATTCATAGCCCTCTGCCAATTTCTATGAGCTCTTAGCTTCTGTTCTGGAAGCTAACCATGTTAACCAATTTCTAGACAGCCTTTCCAACAGTAAGCAGTAGCAGCAAGTTAGCATACAAGGTTGCAGTCAATCTCTGGTCTTTTCACAAAATCTGATATGTAAATGCAGGATACTGATATACAGTATTGTCATTTTGTGATATTTCCTTACAATAAGTGTGACCTCAACAAAATATACAGGCTGTATGCATCTTAATACAGGTTTGGGTCAGGTGCTAATTACTCTTTTATCAGTGTGATACCAGGCTGGGTGGGTGAGTTGGCTTGAGATGGATCAGGCAGGTGCAAAAAAAAATAAAAAATACATGAGCTCTACATCATTAAGCCCCTCTAATCCTTCAGTGGGTCAGTTACATACTACTGGTGGGAAGACTTTAACTTAGTTCTTTCCGGCTGTCTGACGATAGTTCATGGATTCAGAACTGGTTCACTTTGATTCAGCATCTGAGCTACTAACTCATACACTAGCATCTGAACTGCTGAACGAATTGAACAGTTGCGCTTGCGCCATGAAGTCGTATATTGTTGGGTCTCATGAAAAGATGACAATGAATGGACGAACAAGGAAGTTTGAGAATTTGTGAGTTTGTTGCAACTGTGGTTGATTGCGACCATTTGGAGAGCAGCCAGTCAGGACTGAAGTCATCACTAAGGTAACAACTGTCAGTTAGCTTAGAACTGTACAGAGTGCAGTCCAACCAGAGACACTGAACCGATTCAAGTTTTGATTCTGTTCCGTCACTGAACCAATTCGATTCATTCACTTTAAAATTAAATTGTGCTATATAAATAAATAAACTTGACCTTTAAAGTATCGTACAAATGAACGATTGACTTGTGAACTGACCCATCACTGTTAACATACCCACTTAGACTGTGAGAGATGTAGATAACAATATTGCACTGTGTACAGTGCTGCATCACAACATGCAGGGCAATCAAATAATTTTAATTGCTCACTATTGATGTAAAAAGGAACATGATTACATCCTAGCCAAAAAAAAAAAGGGAGGGGGCGGGGAGAATCATTTGCAAATAGGCTACACATCAGGTCGATGCACGCATTGCGGCAACACTGAGACACATACTGAGAGTAGCACTTCACCTACATGGCAATGCAATACACATACCATACCCACACACACACACACACACACACACACACACACACACACACTCACACACACACTCACACATGCTGTTGCCTCACTGATAAAATGAAGTCTGACAGTCTGCTGGCAACCAAGACAGTTAGACACAGATGAACACACACATGACTAGCAGACCTGTTTACTTTCAAGGGAGAGAGATTGGGAAGTTAGATTTTACAAATTACATTTGAAATAAATAAGAGCATGGTGGTTGATTGCAATCCCCCCCCCCCCCCCCCCCCCCCCCCCCCATGTAAACTTTTATTGCTTAGGGGAGCTCAGGTCTCTGCTGCCCAATTCAAAACCTGCATTTAGTAGAGTAGTAGGCATACAAAGTAATAGACAACCAACCAACCAAACAAACAAACACAATGAAAATGAAGCTTTTGTCCTGCCTATAATGGGGCTGATATTATTTTCTGTGGACACAGCTTGCATTTTGAGGATGAAATGCTGCATTACATGTCAATAATCAACACAGACAAGTTGACTTTGGTTGATTTCCCTGCAATAGGGAAAAAACAACAATAAAAAAATTAATTATTATAATTTTTAGTAGTAGTAGTAGTAGTAGTAGTAGTAGCAGTAGTATTAGTGGTAGTAGCAGTAGTAGTAGATCAAAAGGCACTTGTCAATCAATATTGATGGTGAAATTTATGTTAGGGTCAAGAGGTCACTTAATTATAGGAACAATTACCTTCTCTGACTGAAGGATGTCAATGATTTTAACAACATCATCACTCTTAGCACTGACAGTAGGCTGATGGAATAATATCGGGGTCATTGAATCTATTTGCATATTATGAGTATTGACTGCTGTTATTTTGAAAAACGTAAACATGGTGAGAGACACTTTTGCATCATTTTAGCAAAGTATGGTGATCAAGGAAAAAAAGAGCAGATGTATTACAGCCCTACCTCATTACCAACACACTCACATGTGCACACACACACACGCACGCACACACACACGCACGCGCACACACGCACGCACGCACACACACACACGCACACACACACACACACACACACACACACACACACACACACAGTGGATCGACCCAGATTCTAGCAACAGGAGGGGGCCAGTTTTGTTGCCTGTAATTGTATTTTGAAGAGGGTACAGTAATATGACATGAGGATAAATGATTGCAGTTTGACCCTGTTGACCACATTTCACACCATGTGACATTATATCAGTCTGAAAGATGCATCATCAGCTGAAGTGGCCGGAGGGGCCCAGAGAGTCAAGACTGAACATAACAAGGACATGATAACATATATCTGTTTCATTGACAAGCACCGCAAGTCAGTAACAGATGACTTTTATCAAAGGTTATGTAAGTCTGGTATCGGCGAGTGTGTGTGTGTATGTTTGTGTGTGTGTGTATGCCTTTGTGTGTGTCAGGGGGCGGTGTGGGTGTGAATGCGTGTGTGTGAATGTGTGCGTCCTCCCACCAGATATTGCACCTTCCCCCTCCCCTATTTCACACATATTGTATGATGGGCTGACATTGACTGCTAAATCATAGCTGGGGGTGTCTCACCTTCCGCGGAATTACATCTCGGCTATCGGAATATAGTTATCATCATTTTATAATGGTTTTTACAATTCAGGTTCAGCGGTTTGCAGCATTATGCAATCCCACAATGTCTGCTGCCTCTTGGAAACATAAAGATTGCACAGTGAATGTGCCTCTATTGTCCTTGTAGCAGAGTGAGCGGTGTCAGAGTCAGCTAAATGAAAGATTAAATAAAAAATGTAGGCAGAGAAAATCAGAAGCAGGCTTGATATTGGCCTGCAATTTCCTGGTAATATCCTGTGATGTCTGCTTTGCACTTAGGTAGATTGGTATGATATTACACAGACTGGTACCATGCGATCTGCTTGATCGGCTCTTGCCCTCCGCTCTGACATGGCTACATGTCTGGTCGAGTCAAGCATGAGGATCCGCATAACGGTGTTGATTCATAACATTTATACTTCAAAGTGGACAATTCTACCACTGTATTTATTTTAATGAATCCATATACTGTAGGTGGCAGTATGTACATACAGTATGTGCTGACTGGAACATTACACAGGATAAGAGGTCATGCCTGTACTACTCCCTTAATATGACTAATACTGTCCACAGTTAGGGAAAGCAACGTGCTGTATCCTGCCACCATGATGAATAACAGCGTTTCTGCATGTTATTGTGGATGAATGTTCACATTAGGGATTTTTTTTCCTCTGGGATGATATGCCAATAATGCACTGATACAGTATATACAGTAGATTTATGTTTTTTGAAGACTGAAACAGGTGCATTCAAGCTCTTGGGTGCCTTTGGTATCTGTTGAGAAACAAAACTACAAAAGATTAATGTAGACAGACTGCCATTCTACATCTCTTGGCCATCTAATTGCTGTAATATTAGCCTAGGTCAATGTACTCATAATAAGATTCAGGGCTGGAAATCCGGCTTGCATGCTTCCCATCCTCCTGTACTATAGGAAAACAATAATTTAATCTCAAGTTTGTTCACAGCAGACATGTTCTGTAGGCGTGGTGGCGCACCCAGACTCACCCAGCCTCAGTCATGGTGCGGCCCTGTCTCTGTTTTATACCCAGACTGAGTGACCCATCTGTCAGTCTCCCTTTGTAGCCGGACCAAAATAAATCCTCTGCCACAGTTCTCACACAACATTTCTCAACAGTCACCCTGAATGAAAGACAGCCTGACAGCAAGTGAGCCTGAGCCATCCCATCAGAGGACTGGGAAAAATCAATATTCTCAAAGAGGGAGCCGCATTTCTTCAGTCAGAACAGCTCGGCTTGATAATGGAGCAAGGACTGCTTTATGCGATTGTTGCTTGATTACCTGAAGTATTTCCATCGATCTAGGCGGCTATCAGGGAACAATGAAGAGTAAGGTTAAACAAGGACTGGGCAGTGAATACTGATGTACTTTAAATTCTGATACTGCAGATCCAATAAAAACCTGGCACAGGGAATGAATCACTATATGCTGGTGGCAAGTCCAAACAATATATTCTGCACTGGTTTTGATGTAATAATAACGGTGAAAAGAAAGGCCATTAATCAGCTTACACCTTACTGTTTCTCTTAATCGATGGCCCTTGTTTTTTCCACACTTTCAGTGTTTGTTTTCTTACTTCAAGATAAAATACAATTATTCACCTTGATTTACATAATAGCCTGATAATAATAAAACACGTTTTTTGCATAGCACTTATCTAAAACTGTATGTTGGGTTCACAACAGTCAAATGGCACTAAATCCATCCAAGTGCAAAACCATGACTGTGACCTTCATGAAGAAACCGCCCCCCATTCCTCTCTTCCTGTCCGGCCAACAACTACCATCCTGTGATACTGTGAAAGTGCCTGGATTCTTGATACAGTCGGACTTACAGTGGAACCATCATACTGCTGCCATGGTCAAGAAAGCCAATTCCAAGCTGCATTTCCTGAGGAGGTTAAGGAGGTCTGGTGTTACCACCTCAGACTTAGCAACAATATATACTGGATATGTCCGCCCCACACTGGAGTATGCCTCTCCAGTGTGGCATGGAAATCTAACAGAGGCTATGTCTAAACAGATAGAACACGTCCAAAAACGCACCTGCCGGATCATTATTGGCAGGGCATATTCCAGTTATCAGGACGCACTCCAAACCCTTTCACTACCCAATCTCCCAGACAGAAGAACTACACTGTGTAGGGACTTTGCACAGAGCCTTCTGGACTCCTCCTTCAGGAACTGGCTCCCCCCCACCAGAGCCCAAATATCCAACCCACAGACCAGACAAAGCACACAATTACTGATTCCCAAGATGCTCACTGAAAGATATAGGAAGTCACCCATCCCCTTTTTAATGGGACTCTTAAATGAAAAACTATAAAATAAGGTTCAATTACTATGCTTTTATTTTGACATTTGAAACTAAAAATGTGTTTACAAAGCAGATGATGTCCCTGTATGCTGTATGTTTTTTTACTTAAAATATTTTAGCTCCTTTAAGCATCTTTACCATCATTAGCACCACTCTTCTGTTACATTGTCAGAAAAAAAATAAAAATCTGATAGAATTTATCCAGCTGTTGTGACAAAGGAAAGACACATTTTTAAGTGTTGTTTTGCATAAGTCCTTCAGTGTCAATCAGCTCTGGGGATTTTCTGCTGTAGTGGACAGTTTTGCAGTAGAGAAGTGGATACATGGTGTGTGCCTTAACCAACTGAGCCCAGGACGCCCCATTGCATTCCTCAACCTCGTCCTTGCTGTCTACCTTCCAAGGTTAACCTCCACATACAGTGTTTCATTATAGATTTCTGATGTGATCAAACCTGTGCCAAAGTCCCCTCTCCTGGCACCACAGGGTATCACTGACTGTGGTTAATTCATGACATTCAGAAACTCAGGAGTCTTTTTCAGGGACATCAGACCAGTTGGAGAGCGACAGAAACTTCTCACCTCCCTCTCTCCCTGCTGCCTCTCTCCCTGCCAGCTCAACCCAGTCAACCCAGCTGCCTCTCAGGGTAGACAGACCCTGCTACCCATAGACCAACAGGGCTGGACACGCTGTCATGTAGCAATACACACTGTGCGTGTGTGTGTGTGTGTGTGTGTGTAGGGTGTGTGTGTGTGTGTGTGTTCTGGTACTTCTATCTTTGTAAGAACCTATTTGAGTTTTAAACCTTCAGAATGAGGACATTTCTGTGAAGTGAGGTCTTTTTGGCCAGTCCTCACTCACTCACTTCTGGTGTGTGTGTGTGTGTGTGTGTGTGTGTGTGTGTGTGTGTGTGTGTGTAGGTGTGCGTGTGCATGTGTGTGTGTGTGTGTGTGTGTGTGTGTGTGTGTGTGTGTGTGTGTGTGTGTGTGAAACCTAACTTTTTAGTTTACACCTGAAACTTTTATAACCTTCAAAAACAAATCAGGAAAAAATTTACATTTAGCTGAATTGATGGCTTGAATATGTCTTTTTGGGTATATTGTCCTCTCTACATTGGCCACTCGAGTAGTTTTTCATTTTCAATTTGATCTGGTATCAAAAGAAATCTGTCCATCATCATTTGCATACCTAAATGCTCCATTTACTTGGCACTAATAGGTGAGTGACTTTGCCTTATAACTGATGTGGATGATGTACATTCTGCACAGGAAACAAGGAGAAACAAGGAAAGGACATAACACAGGTATATATATATATACTGAGAGTCCTAACTGGGATGGACTGCTTCACCTTTCAGCAGTATTTCAGCTATATGCCTTCCACTTCAATTCTAAGCTTACATAGAGCTATTACTCTTTTGCAGAAAGGAGAAGTTGAAGTTCTTTTCTTGATTATTGGTGTTCTATTTGCTTGCTATGTCTTGTCTTTACTTTTTTTTAATTCTTATTGATCTGACTTTGTGGAAAATGGACCAAGGTCGCTTGGTGTGAGACGTTGGCTGACTTTGTCAAGAAGTGTAAACACGACGACTCACTTGTGAACACAAATACACACACACACGCGCATACGAACACACACACACACACACACACAGACACACACACACACACACACACATACACACTCCCTCTTTCTCTCTTTCTAACTTTTTGACTTTCTACTCAGACAGACTGGAGGCATCTTGGAAGAGACGGTGTGGGTGCTCAGGTGTTGCTTTGTGGTATTCAGCTGTGCTCTAGTACTATCCTCACACTGATCATGGACTCCCCTCCAAGCATAGGAGTAATTAGCGTTTGGTTTACCGAGCCCTAAGCAGTCATACAATCATGATGTCCAAGCAGAAAGAGAGAAATGAGCTCAGTCTTCTGAATGCATGGGGCAAGGCAGTGGGACTTTCACAATTGTTTGTTTATGAAAGACAGAAATTCTTCATGAATGCCTGTCTGGCTAATTAGACAGGTTAATGCATGCTGAACAGGAGTGAATCTTCAATCTCCTTGTTATTAGATTATATCCTGCTAAATAAAGTTAAGCTGTGGTCATTTCTGCTGACAGATGTCCATACTACCCTACAAAGCAGAACATCAGTGTCTACATGAGTAATGAAACTGAGAAAAATAACTTCAAAGTTTATCTCCTGTCTTCACATAAGTATTGTTACAACAGTAGTTAACAGTTTATCATTTAATAGTATTTACAGGTATGATTGTTGTTGATTAAAAATCAAACCCTGACCTAAACATACACTACTGATGTTTGCATTGGTCGGGCACCATAGGCATCATCTCTATTTTTCAGTGCCGTTGCATTCAGAGATTGCATTTTCCATTTCTCTACAATTCAAAGGCAATTAAATTCACGTTACAATTAAATTCTAGGCTTTGTAGTCTAGACTTGTTTGCCAAGATGCTAAGAGTGTGTTACTAGCCCTAAGCTAAGCTAGTTTTCCCTTACTGAAAGTCCCTGTCATGAGCCAAAACTGACTTTTGGAAAGGTGTTATTATTATGCAAAAAATGCTATTAAAAGTTAATATCTATCTACAGTACACAAAGTTGTATTTTTTGGCAACCTTTTCATATGAGAGTTTGGGACATTTTGGGACAGAAACAGGCCCAGTGTGAAATGACCCACTATTGGATAGCAGGCTCACAGCTGGGGTTATTGTAACCACCAGAGGAGTATCTGAGCAAACAGCTCGCCACTGCGCCTGTTAACCTGTTTGGGTGCTATCAAGCAGAGATGAATTTCCTTCCATCCTCTGGACCAGGTTTTATCCTCCACCTCCACGACCTGCATCTAAGACTGCTCATTCCTTCTTAACACCACTTTTGTTTGTCTGATACACAGAGCTGTCAGTGCAAACAATTTACCACTAACCACTTTCAACTCATCTCCAGGGAAAGGGAATTGAAGGAAAGTAGATAAAGGTGTGCTGTGTTTTGTTAGCTCAATTAGAGTCAAAATAATGTTCAGAGAGGTGACACTGAGACCGCAGCTAAGGCGGATGCAGAGGAAAACCCAATTAATCTGAGGAATTCATCATATTTGACAATATGACAAATGTTGAGGGCCTCTGGTTTACTCAGTTTGAAACCCTTCACTGACTTTTCTTCCTAAAATTGCCTTTAAAATAGCCCTTTTTTTGTAAGAGTTTGTTGTGGTCACGTCAGCAGCTAAATACCAAGATGTCACGTTCTGACTGGCTTCCCTGGTTTGTCATCACTAGAGTCATTCATAGATGGCAGCTCCTATAGAGCTCACTTCCAGCCCAAAGGAGCAGATTCACAGGGTTGTTTTTGATGAGGCTCTCCTCTGTTCCAGAGGATCACTGTACAGTCAGATGGTAAAGGAGTAGAGGATATTTTGTGAAGCTCTAGCCCGATGAGACTCATAACCCCTAACATGATCCTTTAGTGCTTGTCCATCATTACGAGGACAATGTGTTTCAAATAACACATCGTCTAATAATCTCACACATTAAGTTGAAGCTGGTTGGGATTGTGTGTGAACAACTAGCCGTCCCATTGTGTGAATTAGAGAAGATAGGAGAGCTTAGGTGCAAGACAATGGCAATGAAAACCTCTTGTCCCGTCCCATCCTCGTGTTGCGTATGGCTCTAGAAACCAGCCAATGATGCCCTCACCTACTCATGACAAACTGTTTATTTGCCACCTCTCCTGATAATTACTTGGCAATGAAGCTTGTGAAGAAGAGACGGAGGAGGGAGAGAAGGACTGAGTTATTTTCCTGTGATGTCTCTGTGGTTGTTTCAGGCATTTGATTCTGCTCTCTGTTTGTGTCTCACAAGGTGTAACAGGTTTCAAGCAGATACAATGTGCAAAGGAATGTTTTTTTACTTAGCTACCTGCTCAACCTCATCTTTATGAAATATAGTATGTTCAGATCTGGGGAGAGAAACAAGCAATCCAGACTGTCAAAAGAAGCACAAAATAACTAGCTTGGTTCTGTAGCCTACATGAAGCCCTTTTTTTCTTCTTTTAAACACACACACACTTGAACAGGGTTATGTGACAGAAAAAAAGATCCAATTCCCAGCAACATAAATTCACACTTGGAGATACAGAAATTGAGCACACCAGAAGTTACACATATGTAAGGTTCGACTATCAGTTCCACAGTACATTTCAGTATGACTGTGAATGAACTGAAAGAAAAGGCAAGAAGGGCATTTTACATTATTAAAAGTAACATACCAATTGACATCCCAAGAAGGACTTGGCTCAAACTTCTAAATTGTGTAATTGAACCTAGAGTGTTAAATGGTAGTAAAGCGTGATGTTCACTGACTAACCAAAACTTTTTAAATTGGGAAGAACACCTTATTGAAACCCTGCATTGCAAAAACATCCTCCAATGTATGCAGTGCAGAACTGGACCAATACCCACTCATATTACAAATTCAGATGCCAGCCATCAAATTTTACAAACATTTTAAATCCAGTAACCCCCACTCCTACCACTCAAACACCCTGCAGTGCCAAGAGTTGAAACAAAGAGGCTCCTATGCCAGCTGGCCTTGAACACCAACACCCAACAACTCAATCTCACTTCTTGTTACTGTGTGAGATACAAAGATGTAAGAGAGATAGATACAAAGATATAAGAGAGACATATTTTGTTAAAATACACATGATATATCCCAAGTTTAACTATCTCTCCAATCCACAAAAACTTACCTACTGTATCTATGTGAGAAAATTCAGTGAGCAACATTAGCTGCAACATGTGTTAACTGCTGTCACACATACAGGGAAATAAGCATCATCACTGAATGAAGACCATTGTATAAGTTATTTGCCTCCACAACATATTATATGGGTTTGTGCTCATTCCATGAAACTTTATGAGACTATGTTGTTTAATCTTTGTGTTACAACTTGGGAACTCCGGCTGCCTAACAACCCAAATGTTAGAGAGCTGCATTTGTATGAGCTGCATGCAGCATACCTCTGATTCATTAGAGTGTTTTGGGGAGCTTGTTTGTATAAAGGGAAACTTGATTAAGATCTCAAAAAAGAATAATAGAACAGCCCCAAGCTATCATTCTCCAAGGTTAATTAAACTCTTGTCCTTTACTCTAATGGTCAACAGCCACACTGCATGGGATTGAATTTCAATTGTGATGACCCACATGTGATTGAGGAGCCTCACCATACTCCTCACTTCAATATCATCCAACTGCAGACTCGCAGAACGTGTCCCTGGCTGGACAGGCCGCCAGTTGGGCAGAATATTAAAACTTGATGTTCATCTTCAAAATACCATTCTGCAGCACTACTTGCATGATGAGTTAATTTAGTCTTATTCTTTTTTGCTAACCAATGTCTGATGTCCATTTTGAATTAAAAAGTTAGAATTATAGGATCTTGGCTACTAGTACTCACAAACCTTTGAATGTGGCCGGGCAATGGAGGTATCGCTCAACACTGTTTACCCACCAACTTAATTGAAATCATTGCCTATAAGACTTGATTTAATTGATTTGATTTAACAATATATTTATTTTTGGATTGGACTTTAAATATCATAATATTATTATAGCATTAACAAATCACTCCTACAAAATTTCAATAAATCACATTAGGCCAGGCCCACCCACAGCACCTGGCCCTGCCGGAGGCCTCGTCCAGCCTGGGGTGCGTTCTGTGAGTCTGCAGCTGGATGTCACTGCTCCCTCAGTTGCCAATGACCTTGGTTCTGCTTTGACAAGTTTCAGTGTTTCCCTTTTTTCCTCAGCACTGAAAGCATTTAAACAGTGATCTGGGTTGCTATGCTATTCTTAGAAGCGAATACGTGTTGGTCTGTGGGAATGTAATAAAAGACTTTGTGATAACCCTCTGTCTTTTTCTGCAGTATAATGGTACGAGAAGGCAGTAACTTGTCTGTCCTCGGGTCAAGGCCGAGGACAAGCATATCTATCAGATAGACGCTCGGTCAGTGTCCTCAACCTACTTTTGGAAGATAAGGACTCCCTTGAAGGAGACTTTTCAAACATGCTTCTTCTCTCCCAAAGTGAAGAAGAGCTATAAGTAGAGAAGAAGGAACTGTACGCTGAATGTCATTTAACATTGTCAATGTTCGTATCGCACTAAAGGGCAGACTTAAAGGGCCTTAAAGTCATTCAAGGGAAGTAATTTCCCTTGAATTCTCTATTGAATTGAATGAACACTGTTTTGGGGATTACATTTTTTAACCCCTAAATGCTTAAATCCTTCACTTTGGCTGTGAGCCTGTCATCCATTATATGGACAGATTAATTACCTTCACATACATTCCTATGGGACTTAACCATTAAGCTCATCCAGATGATTTTTAATAAAGTGTGGGTAGTCCATTATAAAAGACAAAGGCTGACTACTATTCTTATGACAGTCTGTTTCCTCTGCTCCAGTGTGTGCCATCTCCATGGGTATGTGTCGGCATTGTAATTACCTGGCTGGCTGTACACTAAAATGCCAGGCAAGAAGGGAGGCCATATAAAGGCAGGTCATTAAAAATGAAACACTGCTCATTAGCTTCTGTTGAATACCACAGATCTGACCTGCTGTACCACTGTCTCCCTGTGGAAGGACAGATTAGAAACCCATGATAAAAACATGCATGTGCTAGGCATTATATGTTTACACACATTCATTCCAGTGCATGCGTTCACACACCTGTGATGCATATGTGGGCTTGCACAAACCCATGTTTGAGTGTGTCTTTGTCTGTGTCAGCGTGTGCTGTCTAGCATTGGGGTTTGGTTTCGATTGTGGGTGCCTTGCCATGATAGAAAGTCCTGTCTTCATCATGATGCAGTCCTTTTGTGTTTCAGTGAACCCTTTGCTAGAAGGACTGAATACAAGTCTGCAAAATGAACAAAGTACTGTGCAGTAATTTGAAAGGATTGACCGCTACCAAATCAGCACAGCTATAGCTTGGTGTCCCGGGCTTTATTGTTCAAATCAATGAGACAAATAGGAGGGGAAATTGCAAGGGGAAAGACAGACATGGTCTTGGCTGCTTGCAGAGTTAGATAAATCCTCAGAGGACTGTAGAGGCCCTAATGGCTTGAACTGACATCAAGTGCAGCTTGTTGAAGTGTTTTCTCTTTGGTTTTGTCCATTTGAATGTGGACCATGAATAAGCATGAAAACTATCACTTAGAAATGCGATTTGCATTGCATGGATGCCTGGCTATGGTTTTTAATCAGTGTCAGAAGCAATGTCTTTCCTTCACACAGATGGCCATGTGCATGCAGAAAGCCAGTGTGTTTTTGTGAAAGGTGATCTTGTGAAGATCTCGCCTCAGTCGACAGACAAGGATTTCCTGCAGATCCTCACATCAAAGGGACATTCAACAATTTTCTTTTTCAGAGATTTCACGCTTGTTGTGGAGTGCATTTTGGTGATGTGAGAAATGATGGGCCATCATTGTGGTTTGGCAGCACATGCAGGGATGTGTGATTAGCGCCCACACAACAACAACTCTCCCATTAGAATGCCATTATCTTCATTTACTCTACCATCTTCCATCCGGTGCTCGGATTGTGTCCACCAACAAAGCAGTAAATAAACAGCTATGACACAACAAATTTTACTTAGACATCTCATCTATGTCTTTGACAGCTACAGCTAAACTTATCTCATGATAAGAACAGCACAATCCTCCAGTCATGTCTAGATAGCAGCATTGATTTCAGGAGGAAAAGATTTAACATTTTAACATTTTCAATCTCCGGTGAACAAGAGCGGTTCTTTGGTTTGTTTTTATCTCTGACAATATTTCAGCAGTGTTATTTTCCCTTAGCTCTGAGAGCCTAAAGATCTATCTAAGAGATTTGTCCAATCTGGGGGCACAGAGCCGGTCTAACCTGAAAGATTTATGAGATTATCAACAGAGTGGTCCCCGTTTCCTTTTTTTTAAAGCTGTGGTACTGCATCAGCGAAGGAGTGGGATGTCTGTGCGGAGTTAGTTGGATGTCTGTGATCTCCTGCTGATCTGGTGAAGCCCTGTGAACGTGGGCCGATCTCTCACCCGTCTGTCTCACTGCAGGCTGCAGGGCATCTGGGTCTGACTGATAGCTTTTCACTCAACCAAAAGGAGATTTCAGGCTGAATTATTTAGACTCTCTTGCCACATTTGTTCTGATGTAGTGGGAAACTTATTGAGCATGTTAGGTAATGGTATGGTGATTCAGGGCTCGGCAGGCAGCTCTGAAGCATAAAGGCACAGATGGCCTCTGATGGTGGTGGTGGAACTGTTTCGCCAGATTTTTGGAGGTAATGGGGCCAGTGCAAAACAGACAGGTAGAGGGGGGAACTACAAATAGACCACGGCTGTGTAGTTAGTATTGTTGGTGGACTTACTTGAGGTAATTGGGCTGTTATATATCCATTCAATTAGGTTGAGCATAATCCTGGCATGCACATACAATCACTGTCATGGGGAGAGGCTGAATGTTATTTAGAAAAAGACAATGACAATTACAACAATAACACTTATAGACTTATAAAATGATGCAAAACAAATGATTTTCCTCAACAATTTCAGGAATAGCACATAATGAAAGAGGCGTGAACTGGTGTGCCGACAAAATGAGACAGGATTGAATAGAGGATCACAGCAGGGGGCACTGTAGTCAGCACTCTGTGGAGATCACCTGCAGATAGAAATTTAAAGACATTGTCTGAAACCATCCCTAACATCACCATCCAACTTCTATTTGCACATTTCCATTTATTCCATTCAGGAAAAGCAGAACTTCTCAGCATGTTGCAATGTTCAGCGGGCCCATCTGCAGTGTGTAGCTATAGCATGTAGCATTGAGTGTAAAGGCAAGGAGAGCTGCTTATATACTCTGACTGAAGTTGACCGAGGTGGGGGGAGTGTTTGTCATAAGCAGAGATCATTTGGATGAACCAAAGCTGTGTTGTTAGGAGAAGTCGGCTGAAAGCAGTGATTGCACATGAATGAAGCAAGATGCTGGCAGGGTGCTTGGAACCTCATGCAGTCAGGAATGATTTATCAGAGAACAATGGCACGGTGATTCATGGTTGATGACACAGGACTGGACAAATCATTTCCAAGAGAGATGGAGGACTCCACAAGATGGAAGATGGAAGAGGCACAGAACAGCACCCTTGAGAGATGGAGATGCAGCGCAGATAAAGTGGTAAGCAAGCGTGTGCTGTGTGGAATTGGCCTATCAGATATTTTTGCAGTCTACTATCTGGCAGTTGAAACGGTCGGTGGCACAAGTGCAGTCGTGAAGCCACAAACAGAATTAATTATATTACTGGTGATGTTATGGCCCTAATTTATTTGCTCTTCTATTCCCCACGCCCCTCTCTCTCTCTCTCTCTCTCTCTCTCTCTCCTCTCTCTCTATTCATTTTTTCAATTCAATGTGCTTTATTGGCATGAAAGTTCACAGCCCTCTCACAAAGTTCTCTCTCTCTCTATGTGTCTCTCTCAATTTACAGTTCAATTCAAAGAGTTTTACTGGTATATAAATATATATTTGGAACAGACAACAAAGGGAATGTTCCCATCAACAACTACTCAAGAGACAACAACATTTCAATGTGACCACTCATTTGGAGAAATCCTCTCTCTCTCTCTCTCTCTCTCTCTCTCTCTCTCTCTCTCTCTCTCTCTCTCTCTCTCTCTCTCTCTCTCTCTCTCTCTCTCTCTCTCTCTCTCTCTCTCTCTCTCTCTCTCTATGCATGCATATGTGTAATGACTGTTAACTGAGGTCAATGAGGGGGCCAACAAGCGACAAAAAAACGTCTACTTCCTCTCTGCTGTGTGGTGATGCCACCTACTGGACAAACACTGGCCATACACTCTTGTTCCTGGTCAGACTAATAAGCTCTACCCCTCTCTAATATAAATGAGATTCTATCATCTGAAACCAGGCACACATCAAGGCTCTTTCTTATACACATCTTGGCAGCACAGCGTCTGCCAAGGTCTGCACATAGCGTCAGCGTTGAGTGGTGAGTGTATTTGCTCAAGACGGGCTGTCTCCTGTGCAGCAGTGGGACAAAGCACTCCATTGTCGGAGTGATTTACAGCACTTTCCCTTCTGTAGCTGCCTCTGTGGACTCATGATATGGCTGATAAAGGGACAATAACCCCCGAAACTCCACACTGGCACTCACCCTATAGGGTCATATCAGGCCCAGCCCAGTACTGTGTCTGTTCTATACATCAGCTTTGCAGGTCATATGCAATATCTATATCCTGGGTGTATTTGAGGAAAGTATGAATTTACTTGCATGACGAAAACTCTTGATAAGTTGATAAGTCTGTGCTTAACAGGTGCTGGCAGCTGAGGCTATCAGTCGCTGAGCCGTACACCTGTCTTTTGACTCAAATTCCAAATGAATCCCACCCCATGTAATGCACCAGCCTCTGTGTCCATTCTTGGCTATCTTGAGTTTTTAAAGAGAAAAACCAAACATAGGGGGAACAAAGGAAGCCCTGTGTCTGTTGGAGATATTCGTCACCTGTGGTAACACTATGATGTAGCAGAGCCGGGATTACATGGGTTTAGGAATGTGTGGGGTGACAGTTCGCACAAGATGACTATTGTTGAGAGCAACACCTGAACTGGTAGCAGAGGTGAAAAGTGATCGGGAGGAGATGGGAAATGGCTCATCTCTGGCCAAGGAACAACCCTGGCAAGGGACCATCGCCCTGTAAACTCATTGTCTCAAATGGACAGTGAAAGAAATATGTCCAAAACACAGGGGCCAGACTTGCTGTTCCCATGGTTACAGCTTACAGTAGGTTTTAGTCACTTCACAAGCCCAAAAACGGTGTGACATTGTCCGCCACTAAATAGCTCCATGGCACAAGTGTTGCTTCGTTGTCGCATATATCGCATGTCGCATGTTCAACATAAAGGTCTAAAGTTTTACATTTTGACCAAAAGCTAAGTTGTAGATTCTTTTTTTCCATTCTGAAAGACAAATGAAGATGGAAATACATTTTATAAGTCCTCTGTTAGCAACTTTTTATTTAAGCTGTTCAACAACCCTTGCCAAAATCAATTCTGTTTTAACCCTCTTTCACAATGTTATTATTATTGGCAATGAATTTTCATTTTCTTTCTTTTCCCTTTTTCTCCCAAATTCTTTTAAGTTTGGGGTCTTTGCCTAGGAAGATTTATGAGGACTCACAGATTACTGGTTTCAGAAATATTGCGGCTATAAACCCCCACACTGTGTCAATGGAAAATAGTTCTTATCAAGAGCCGGTGGGGGGGTGGGGGGGTGGGGTGGTAACAGCGTGTACAGATCTGAAGAACTCTGCACAGCACTGTTCTCAAGATCACTGGATGGTCGTATTTTTAAAATAAGAAACTCCTTTTAAAGCTTCTGAAAGCCCCCAGGCTCTCACAGCTGCTGCACTAGAATCAGCTGTAACAGATCCAGGTAGGAACTTTATGAACAGTGAACAGTCAATTTTTTTCCATTCCAGATGGGAGACATTAAAGAATAGGCCCAGT
Source organism: Centroberyx affinis (assembly GCF_046629955.1). Classification (NCBI taxonomy): domain Eukaryota; kingdom Metazoa; phylum Chordata; class Actinopteri; order Beryciformes; family Berycidae; genus Centroberyx; species Centroberyx affinis. The sequence continues at coordinate 47,511 of NW_027281907.1, read as the reverse complement.
CAAGTATAGAGAATTATTTTAGCCTCCTCATAGCAGGTTTGTGCCCTGTGCATTAGATGACCAGCTGCTGAGACCTTCAAATCTCCCTTTTACAAAGAGAGGAAAAAAAAAACATGGAATAACATTTGGAGGGCTGGGAATTTTTTTCACACATATGTAAGGTGCATGTCACGCGAGGCGGTCAGGGGATGTGAATGGAGCAATTGAGAAGCACGGGACCCCACGGAATGCACCGGAAACCACCCTCCAGATGTGGTGTGGCAGGACTGGGTGGGGGATAGGGGTGGAGATGTAGGGTGAGAGGGGGGGGTTGGGCAGGCTGAAGATTGAGAACATGGGAAGACTGTTGGCTGTGGAAAGATCACGTGTCTGAACCTCAGATCCAAAAGACCACAACCAGAGAACACAAGATGTTTGATGATGAGGATGCCCCAGACCAAGACCATGGTCGATCAGATGGGCACAGCACAGATCCCAGTGTGCAGATGTATTGTTTGGGAGGCTGCAATGGGAATCCAGGAGATAGAGTTGAAGCAAAGTGTCTTATCTGAAGGTAGCCAAAGAGATGGGATAGCACCAAGCTTGTCAAACAGGTGGGAAAAAGTGACAAAAAATAACTCTGAAACGCTCAACACTTTTATTCCTCCAAACAGAGAAAGTAGAGTCTAACAAAGAAGGTGAGAACAGGTGGTTATCAAGTATGGGACCAAGTGTTGAAACCGCAGAGAATTTTACGAGACGTCGGATGTTTTAAGGGTGGAAAGCAGACCTGGATTTTTGTAGAAGGAGATAAAGGAAGAAAGGTGAATAATAAGGAACTGACAGAGGAGGAAATGCAGGACTTGGCCTCTAACTCACACCAAGCTTTGGGGAATGTACCAACTAAATCCAATAATAGTATAAGCAATCAGACAGTGACGGCCCACCGCTAAGTTTACAGTTTTGAAGTAAAGTTTTGTGTCTTTCCACCCCCAAATAAAGGTAATAATGGCCTGGCCTAGTTTTAAAAAAAAATATTTACATAGTACATCATCATTAGTACTTCTGCCCATGGTGCATGAGTCGAGGGCTACAACACACACACACACGCACACACACTCAAACTGCAGTTTTGCCAATGATTTTATAGCAAGTACTGCCTCACCCCAAGATCGTTGTTGGTCTTCTTTGAATGGCTGGATGTGGTCGACTTGTCAGGTGGCAGCGCTGTCCATATGTGTGTATACATGTGTTCTTACAGTATGTGAGTGTCTCTCTGTGAGGGCGATTCAGGGATGTTATGCTATCCGCAAAATCTGCCTCTGGGTCCTACATTTTTGGCCATCCACATGAAAGGGATCTGCAGAACGGCTCGCTGCCCAAGTCAAACATCCCTGGTTCCCTTAAAGTGACCCTGGGAGAGGAGTGTTGAGAGCAGGGAGAGTGTTTGTATGGACAAGTGGACCCAGGAGTCCTATTGGCTAATTGACGCTCTCACACAGGCTTCGCAATTCTGGCCCTCTGGAAAAAGGCGTGAATAGGCTGCTGTGGAAGTTTCTATTTAAATTGTAGAAAGCAGCCTATACTTCAACCAAACATGTACAGTAGAGTATGATACATGCTCAGTGAATCTGATATAAGTTGGAATGTGGCATACACACAGAAATATGAATGAAAGCGTCCCATTGCATTCTAGTGGGAAGTCAGTGTCAAATGACCATAGAGAAAACGTGAAAGTGTGTTTCCATTGTACACTAAGGGTGTGTGCGTGTGTGTGTTGGTGTGTGTGTGTGGGTGGGTGTGTGTGTGTGTATCCGTATTTCTATAACAAGTGGTTGCTTGTGTGTGGCTGTGCAGCGTATTGTAGTTATTAAAGTCAGTAAGAAAGGAGTCTTTGTCACGGCCATCATCTAAACCCAGTCACACGGGCCATCTTGTGCCAGAGAGCCCAACTCATTTTTACCACCGCATTCCTGGGCTGTTTGGTAAGCCCAGAGGGGTCCTCTCCCTCTCTTTCCCTCCCTCCCTCTCTCCCTCGCTCCCTCCACCTCGTCCTCCCGTCTGGATTCCTCATTCCATCTTCATTTAGGTCCTACTGGGAACATTAGCCTCACTGGCACACACACACGCACACACATACACACACACACACACCTCTCTAGGCCGCTATTGCCCTCTGAGCAGCCCTGATTACCTCAGCGAGCCCTGGGCAGCGCTGCCAGCCCCGGCCAGTGGGCTGTGGAGGCAGGAGGAGACGGAGAGCTTCACACTCATTTTCTCCAACCGGGCTGTCCATCATTCATGGCCATTCACCCTCCGTCATTCTCTCCTTCTCTCCCTCTGTCCTTCTTGCCCTCCATCTCCTCTTATCCTCTCTCCCTCTGTTTCAGTAGGGGAGATATGCATCAGGCTACACTCTAATTTTGCCGTTCAAAATGAGCTTTCAGATGCAATATCGGTATGACCGCCAAGGTCATAAGTTGTGTTGCTTGCTGTAATATAAGCCCAAGGGGAGCAATTAAGCCGACAGCTTTTATTGTAGCTCTCTGCTCTTTGCTCATGTACATTTAATGTCTGTAGCATTTCCAGATGGAGCACAATGCTGCTGAGTTTATTCCTCATGTCTTTGACTCTCCAGTGGATCACTCAGCTCTGAGCTTTTACTGTCTATATAATGGTCTTGTGTGTTGCTCCCCGCATCGTTTCAGTGGCTGACAAACAAACAATCCATTCATGGGATAGCCAGACTTCCCAAGAAACTCAACCATATGTTTATACATTCTTTTAGTGAAAGAGCCTATTTGCGGTTGAGCTATTCTCGTTTGCCATGTTTCGCTCTCTCTTGTTCTCTCTCTCAAACATTTTCCAGACTGTTTTTTGCTCCTTCTATTCCCCCCAGCCACCCCTTCCTCTCTCCTCACTGATCTACAGTGATAAGGATGAGAATATGTTTGGCTAGATTTGTTCATATAAACTTCGTATTCGTTTGTATTCATGTCCCTGAATATAAGGGCAGTGTGTGGCACATGTAACACAGTTCATCTGCAGACAATCTCCCCATAAACTCAACACTTCCCACTGCCATTCACACCCACTGTTTGTCCATGTTCCTTACTGTGCTTTAGAGTATTCTCTATCTGGAACCAGTGGAAGTTATTGTCCATCTGCAACTGGGTTTGCACCATCGCTGTTGTATTCTCATGTTAGTTGAATATGATGAGTCAGACACAGTCAACCGTGACTACCATGGTTACACTCCTGTCTCTGATTGTTTGGACTGAATGCTCTACTTGCTATGCAAATATATGCTGTTTACTAGGAGCAGATAAAGAACTTGGCTACCCCACCTTGGATTCAATTTCAGCAGCATGCAACTTGATTTGTTATGATAATGATGATGATGGTGATGATGATGATGATGATGATGATGATGATAATGACCATGACCACCATCACCACCATCTCATTCCCTGAATTTTGACTAGACAATGACTCAGCTGTTGTTTGAGTATTATTCACAGACTGCAAATCAGTTCTCAGTTTGCCCTCTTCATCTTATTTCATCTCTTTCTTTATTGACATTCCCATGCAGTGTGTGGCTTCAGTCACGTAGGCAAAGCTGTGCCCCACAGGGATTGACATATTTATTTTTGGGGACTGCTGTGTACTGATGCACAACAGATAGAGGTTGTGAGTTGTGTTAACTGTTATTGTGTGGGTTATATTTAGCTCAGTGTTATGTAGTGGTTCTTTTTTACATACTTGGCAGGTCAGGACTCCTCCACTACACAGGTAGAAGACAGAGGAATGGCTGTGTTTTGGCTGTGTTTTGGTTTGAGCATGAGTCACTTGCTGTTTCTGATATACAAAGGTAGGTCAGACAACTAACTACACATTTTGGAATTTGGAATCAACTTAGTGCAATTTACCAAAGGGGTCTCTATCAGACATCAGTTTTAGTTTAGTGTCTTCAGGAGATCAGTGCCTCTGAGGTTGGTGTTGTTACGCAGGTCCTGGTCTCTCTGACGCAGGTTCACATTCAGAGAAAGTTTCTCTGAGCTCTGGAATGTAGATCCCATGCTGCTCGCATGCAAGGTGGCGAGGCAGGAGGGATGCAGCTGTACTTTTTTTTACAAGCTACTATAGTTAATGCCGTCTTTAGTTTTCTGTCATCCCATTTTATTCTGATTGTTTATCCCTTATTACCTAGAATATACTGTAGGTATGTTCTGTTCTTGAAGGCCAGATCTGATCAGAGGATTTTGATCAATAAACAATCTCAGGTTTTCATTCTTATCCTACTTTCTGGAATTCCTTCTGCCAGTCTCTATTTCTTTTGACTTCTTCATAGCCGGAGCTAATCAGTGGATTCAGCTTAATCTATGAGGCTTAATTTGGCCTACATTGGCCTGCCTCAGCATGCCAATGTTTTGGTCAAGCCTGGGCATATATGGGAGGCAGCCTTGTGACTTCCCGGCTCTCCCCTGTGTTTGTCTTGGCAGAATCCCCTGTCTGTATGATCTCTTTGCCACCCTGCCCTTTCCCATTACACCATGTCAGCCATGCCCCGCCGCCCAAAAGCTATGTCCCACACATGTTGCCATAAGTGCTTAACAAAAAATATTATTTCAGATGTGTTTGGGGAAGTAGATTGGGGAATGGGCAAAAGTTGTCTCAATTTTGCTTGAGTTCCCATGGATTGACCATAAGACAGAGCAGCCTTGTCTTTTTGTTGATTAAACTTGTTTATCAAGCTGATTTGTCTCTTTGACAGGCTCTTTGCTTATATAATTACCTCCCTGTTGAGTGTGTGTTTCTGTTATAACAATCAAGTGGCTTGACCGCGTACATAATGATGTTGCTTTAGAGCACGTTGAGTGTGTTTGACCTGAGCACTACGGGCAGGATGTTATGTTTGTGAGTGTGCTAGGTTGTTTCATGAGCAACTATTACTTCCTCAAGTCACTTCTCATTTCCCTCTTTAGAGCTCCACTCAAACTGCATGATTACAGCGGGCTGCATGAAGGTCAGGAAGGTTGGCAGCAGGGTTAGTCTCACCGATATTGGCTGCTAATAAAAAATTGGATATTGGCCAGACAGTCAGTGCCATCCACCTCAGACCTTGATGGATATGATCCTGATGGATATGATTAGTTTGATTACATATTTATTGTGTAATTCATCAATATTACACTGGTTTTTTGTGGGAACTCCTTAATCTGGATTCGATTTGAATTGATTCTGCAACAGATTCCACAAAAGTATGCATGTGGTTTCAGAGGCTTTTCCACTTGTAAATTGTTGTTAAATTATGAACATGAAAAATGGTCAAATTTAAAAAATATTGAATATTGGCACAAAATATCTGTCTCAAGTCAAAAGCATCAGCCTTCAAAAATCCATATCAACCAAAGCCTAGTTGGGACAGCTCCTTCATTTGGGAAGAGTGTTTGTGTGTGTTACATTTCTGCTTGAATGTTTCTGCACATCTTACAATATGCAAATACCGATGCCTTTTAGTATGGCGTAATGGAGAAAGTTTTTTTCACTCACCTGTTCTAGGGAACAGGTGAGTGAAATCTCTCTACGTCAGCCTGATTCCAAGAATATGACGGCCCTGGCTCATTTAAACACAGTTTAGCTCATAGCTGAAAGAGAAGCTTCCTTCCTTTCTCCTCCAGCTGAAAAAAAAACATGTTCACAGAGACCAAAGCCCAGCGAATACCTTTCCTCCCTCGACACCCATATTACTCCCTTAGTTTCTTCTGTGGAAACATCTCTACAAACCTGGCTCCAAAACTGCCAAGGCACATTCTGTACTGCAACAAGTAATGCGTTGTGCCCTGTTTCGAGTTCAGAGCTGTGGAAACACAGAGTGGCTCAGTTCCCTCCACTCTGCAGGTGCTGGGAGCATATTTCATAAACACCTGCTGGGAGTTTAGAGTGTGTGGACTCTGAATCCTGGCTCATATACACTGGACTGTGTTTGTTTGGACTGACCCAAACTAGATTGACAGTCATTTGTTGGCCAGTTGGGTTACCACAAGGTTAAGCCTTTGATATTGTGCTCAAGAATAACATTTGACATGACTAATGAAACACTGTAATGGAAATGAAAAAAAAAGAACGTTTTGAGACTTCACCCTCCTCACTGTTGTACCACGGCGATGATGTTTCTTTGTCAGTGTTTTCAGTCAAGGGGTACTGATAAAGCATCTATGGTGCAGGTTCCTGTTGTCTGCTGTAGGGCCTGGAGCACAGGCCACAGCCCCAGTCCCGACCCCAGGAACAGCCTAAGTCTTCCCCAAGCCCCAATCCTAACCCCAGCCCCAACTGTTCAACAGTTTAATTAGAGACCAAGCGGACTGAGCGAGCTGACCCAAACTTCCCTGGATGAGAAAACTTTAAATCTAAATGTTATTCTTCTGGGTCCTCAAAGGATACATTGTGTGGGGATCCAGAAGGACATACCAGGCTGTGAAAGAGGCTCTTTCTTGTTTTCTGCCCATTGGCCCCCTCCCAGTCTCTCCGGGGCGGCCCGTCTCTCTCTGACAACAGCTGCTTGCTGCCTGTGGAGGCCGGGGGTGAGCGGCGCAGCTCCAGACATCTGTAGGCCCTGAGCCTGGGCCGCCTAGCTCTCTCTTTCTTTTTCACACACACACACACACACACACACACATTGGAGCCCACGGTCTGCCCAGCACAAAGGACTACATTCATCCCCCTCATACAGTCTCTACTGGTGAAGAGGTCGTCTGAAGCTCCCAAGCTCCCACTCTTTTTTGCCTCCTCTCTCTCCTTCTGCATCTCCTGTCATTCTCTCAGCTATTCCCTCCCTTCTCTTTCCTTCTCTTTCTGTCTGTCTCGGTCTCTGTGTCTCCCTCCATTGGGATGAGAGTTCTTCCATTCAGGTCCATGCGAATCATATGATTATTAAACATTATAAATTGTGGTTAACCAGAATGACGATGAGGGCCACAGGTCTCAATTAGAGGAGACATATTCTCCACTTGGGAAGCCCAGTGACCTGCCTTTGGCTTTCCATTATGTCAAAATATGGGTGCGTTTGAAAAATATGTGGGAAAGTGTGTGTGTTATGTCCATGTGTTTGTGTGTGCCTCTGTCTGCGTTTTACCTCCTAACCCTGAGAACAGGCATTCCAGTGCAGAGGACTCGCCGACTAAGTTCACAAAGGGATACTGAGAGAGGCCGGAGTGAACAGAGATCCTTTGTACGGGATGAATGTGGCCATGAGAAGTTTGGGAATGGAGAAACATCACGAAGTTGCTTTTGAAAAGCCCCACTGGTAGGAAACCGTCTACTTTCAACATATGGGCTCGAGGTTGGCCATATGTCCGTGACCTTGCCTTTGACAGACAGAGCCAGTCACACCAGACCACAACCACAAGGTATGGGAACTCGACTTAAAAGAATTGGGCTCTGGATGAGAAAAACAGAGATTTTCCTCGCTTTTACTCATCACACTTACGTTCATCAAGCGTTATATAGTTTGTGACTCAGGCAGCAGGGTGGCCTAGTGGTTAGAAAGAGGATCTCTCAACTGGACAACCCAGGTTCAAACCCGGTGTTAGCAAGCACCTGCCCTGCTGAAGGGTCCCTGAGCAAGACTTTGAATCCCCACCAGCTCCTAATGTGCTATTCTGTAGCTGAACCTGCCCTCTGACCCTCCTGAGGGGGACAAGCAAAAAGAGAATTTCCCTATAAATAACAAGCAATGAATGGCACAAGTAACAAAGTATCACACTATTATCATTACATTTCTCAGACACTGAGATCAGGCTGATTTACAGAAATGACATCTTCATTGTTGGCTCATGAGAACATGTTTTGTGGTTGTTCCTCAACTGACCTATGGGTGGCATCTTTCTTGTAGCTGTAGTGCTCCCAGTCTGTCAGCGCTGCAGCTCAACTGTAACTGTTTACACTGGATGACACCAGATCTCTTAGTGTGAGAACATCCCTTGGATCCAGGTGCCAGAGGCCTGGCCTCTATCTGATGTAGGGACTTGCACGCAAAAAAGATATTATAGTAGACTGAAACTAAAAGACTAAAACTCTAGGCAACAAAAAACATTTTTAGTATACTGAAATACAAATAAAAACTAAACCTAATAAAACAAGTGAAACTAAACGGAAACTAAAAAGTCTGTCTCCAAAACAAATTAAACTGAAATAAATTAACCTAATTTCTTTTCAGTTTTAGTCTTTTGCCAGTTAATGACCACGCATGAACAAGCCCTAATCAACTATCAATACATTATCAATACACTGATGCCTACTGTGCACTTCCAAAGACAGTTTTCTGCCAGTATGCACACAAAAAGGCTCCTCACTCAAAACACATTCCATACAGGCAGGACCACTGAAAAACCAAAACTTTAACTAAAAGTAAATAAAAACTAAACTAACACTGAACATTTATGAAAATAAAAACTAAACTGAAACTAGTAAACTCGCATTTGAGAACTAAAAACTTATGAAAAACCCTGGCAAGCACACAAGCCTGCAAGAGCACACTCACTCACTTGCTTACTCTGTCACTGACTCACTGACTCACTCACTCACTCACTCACTTACTCACTCACTCACAGTGTGTCAGTGAGTGCCAGTGGATAAACTTCAAACATTGTACATCTCATACAATGTATGGAATTCTCCTGTCTCTCTAGATTCATCATACATGATAACCACAAATTACACATGCCGTATCATGTCAATAGTGATTTCTGTTAATGGTCATAATATGTGACATAGACCAGGATGCATGTTTTGCATCAGCATGTTCTGATCTCTACATAAACCAGGTTTTAAACCCCACTCATGTTCCATGGCTCAACGGTAAAACCCATCTAAGCTCTGTACACACACATGCACATATACACATGCACATATATACATGCATGCACAAGGACACATGCACACACGCGCACATGCACTCACACACACAAACACACACGCAGTCAGTGCAAAGCACAACTTGTCTGCTCATCTGCTTCTGATTAGTGACGACATGAGCGATGCCAAATGGGAGATATGGATCTCATTCCTCTGCAGACAAAGCCTCATTCATTGGCAGAAAGCTCAGATGTGGGAAGACGATTCCTGTGACTTGGACCTGGGCCGGTCCGCTCCTTCTGGGTCTCATGTTGTCCTGTGAACAGGGGGTTGCACCACAAACGCTATGGTGTGTTTGGCTTGGATGGATGGGGGGATGGATGAAGAAATGGACAGAGGGATGGTGGAAGTTTACACAGTATACTCTGTTATCCTGTCTGTGGAGTGTAGACACTCGGGGTGTTTCCATTAGACTGATACAGCTGAGAATGAAGCCTGTGTTCAATCACTTTTACCATGAGGAACATCAATTCAATTCAATTCAATTCAATTCAATTCAATTCAATTCAATTCAATTCAATTCAATTCAATTCAATTCAATTCAATTCAATTCAATTCAATTCAATTCAATTCAATTTCAATTTGAAATGAACAAAGCTAGAGAAAGCAAGGTTCTTCTTTTTCTTATTTCCCCGTGTACAGAGGTGGGTAAAGACAAAAGGAAAAAAAGATCCTGGAGAATGAACAGTAACATTACGAGGAACAACTTGCTGTCTGCATGAATCTGTTCTATTAGCATGTCAAACAGATGTGTGTGTGTTTTGGATCTCTTACAGGATACCAGTAATCTTTTGATTCATCTTCTTGTTTACTGTGCTGTGTTTGGCCAGCCAGTGAGTATGTCCTAGCCTTAAGTCAAAAGTCAATGCCCTGGAGTCATATTCGTGGCAGCTGTAAAGGTGATGGCACACCTTGGGAGGACAGACAGGCTTTTGACAACCAGCTTACCCACAAACCCTCCTGACTGCTCACTGTGTGACTCACCGCTCGGGAAAAAACAGGTGCCAACATTATGGTGAACCTTTACCTTTGGGCTCCACCACTTATGACTAATACTCCAAACACTGCCCTCTGCACGCACACACACACACACACACACACACACACACACACACACACACACACACACACACACACACACACACACACACACACACAGGTAAGAATGCAAGCATATGGTGTCACACACACATACACACACACACACACACACACACACACACATACACACAGTCGCTCTCGCTCACCCTGTCTCTGTCTCTTCTCACATTTGAATCTTTGATTTATATCCACATGGAAACAATAACTTGCCAATGACGTCACCCACAGGATCTATAAGGCATGTAATGCAAGCCACTAGAACGTCAATGTAACGCTTAGAGCCCAATACAGGTCATATTCTACTCTTTAAACAATGGTTATCACCTCAGTAGAACAATGGCTGTAAAGCTCTTTACTGCAACTACTTCAGGTTTATAGACTGTTGATATGGTTGCTAAATAATAAATGTAGGTCAAAGGGAGAGAGATTTTGGTCATGAAATCAAGCACGTCCTCAATTTTTGGAAAGATTTTCTTTTTTTCCCCTCATAATATTCATAGCGTTTCCATAATGATTATATGCATGCTATTCAGTTGGAGTTTCTCGCTGAGACTGGCTGTAAATTCAGCAGTCGTTGAGGTTGTTGACCCATCGTTCAACTGTACACTGACTAAATACATCCTAGACACTCTGTGCTCTGTGTCTTTGTTACCCACAGGTGGGCCGTGTCATCACTCTCACAAAACTCGAAAACAAGTCGATCTCCATGGTAACACTGCATCTGGACTCTCTCTTGCTCTCCCTCTCACCCTGAACCAGAGAGCAAGCTGGACAGTCCACCGGCCAAAAGGTTTGTGGGTAAAGTCATCATAGAGTCATTTCCCCCCATGATATTAAGTGCACATTTCAGAGAGGATAAAAGGTCACTGGAAGATTTATTTCAGACCTGGGAGGCAACTTGGGTCATTTTGGATTGTGTTATGTACCACATCACACACTTGCCCAGGAACTCACTCTTGGAGCACAGCATAACCCAGCTTGTGTGTGTGTTTGTGTGTGTGTGTTTGACCGTTTTCAAATGTCAATAGGAAAAGGGTTTATTTTTAGGGTTAGTGGTTATGGTAAAGGTTAAGGTTTAAATTACAGTAAGGTTAAGGTCAGGGTAAAGTTTGAGGTTAGGCATGTAGTAGAGTTACGATTAGAGCTAGGGGAATAATGTGAGTCAATTGGATGTGCTCACAAGGATAACAACACAAGGGTGTGTGTGTGTATGTATGTGTGCATGTTTATATGTGTGTGTGTATGTTTGTGGGTGTACATGGCGTGTCTGTGTGCATATGTGTACATTTCCTTCCAGAAACTACAATAACAACCATCCGAGCCCAAACAGGAACCTAACGGTCTAGCAAGTCAACCCGACCCAACCCAGCGCAGCACCACCAGGTTCTCTGTGTAATCTGCGAAAACAAGCAAATGTTTTGGGCTTTTCTCTCCCGGGCGATCCCCTCCCTCTGCACCGCATGGAGCAGGGTTCATTTGAAAGGCGCTGTTTGTTAAGGCTTTAGCGGTTAGTAAGTGCTTCCTTTGTGTGGTGGGAGCGCGGAGACGGGGGGTTAATATCTCCCAGGGAGCGCATACAAAGAGGGCCTTCAGCTCCCCTGGCCGGAGAGGGGTGGCTAGATGAATGAGGCCGGGCCGTGGGGCAAAGGTGCCAGGGAGGGCACGGGAGGGTGGGGGGCCAGGGGGCAGGAGGCAGGGGAGAGTCCTGGAGGTCACAGGGGTATTAGAGTGCTGGAGGGGGGGTCGGCGAGGCTGCGTGAGGCAGGAGGCGAGAGGGAGAGGGGTGCAGGTCAGGCAGTGGACGCCAAGGGACAAGTACAAATAAGGAGACTTAGGGTCATCATTGAAACTGACCAAAAGCAGACTTGTTGACTTCACTGTATACTTAAGCAGGGAGCAATTGCATTGTCCTTGTCTGTATAGAGAGCAGTTTGATGCCCAGTTGTGGGTACCTGGGGATGGATGGGGGGGTTGGCAGTGTGTGGGACAGCCCCCTCTGGGCCCTGAGGTCTATGCCACCTGTGGTACCTGGTCAAGGGAGCCAATGACTAGCTGGGAAGCAGCAATGCAATCAGGCCGCCCTAAACAGTCAAGCCCTTCATGGCATGTGATAACAATCAAAACAGTGTGTAAGGGCCATCCACGGATCCCCCTGAGAGACGGAGGGAGGGAGAGAGGAGACAGACCAAGGAGCGAGTGAGAACAGTTTGAGGTGGCTAGAGTAGTGAAAATCTGGAAGTAAAAGTAGAACAAGTAGAAGCAAAAGTACAGGTTACCATCTGAGAAAACTTTTCAAGTAGGAGCCAAAAATTGTCAGATCAAAAACAACAAATAAAAGAAGAAGTTCCATTGCATTTTGGTATTGTTTAGTGTAAGAAAAAAAGCAGCCTTCACTGCTAGAATTACATTTTTTAATGAATTAGGCAGCAGCAGAAGTCATCAGGTCTGAGCCGAAGAGATAAAATAATAAAAGGGATGGCCCTCTCTCTCCATCTCAACAACCTAATACTGCAGACAAAGAACCAAAGAGTGAAGCCTCTCATTTTTCTTCTTTTGACTCCATCTCCTGCCCTCTCTTTTTCTTTTGCTCCAAGGGTCTCCCTCTAAACTCTCCACTGCACTCCACCTCCCCACAGCTGCTTGGGACATCCAAGTGTGTGTGCATGCGTGTGTGTATAAAAGAGAGAGAGAGAGAGAGAGAGAGAGAGAGAGAGAGAGAGAGAGAGAGAGAGAGAGAGAGAGAGAGAGAGAGAGAGAGAGACTGTGTTTAGGGAGTGCAGAGTTTCCCAACAGAGCTTGATTGTGGTGGGTCAATGTTACTCGATGGGGAACAATGGGATTTCTGTAGTAGTTTTTGGATCAAATCAATGCTTTTAATTCATGGGAATTTGTGTGTGTTTTGGAGTGCAACATGCATTGGCTTGGATCATGATACAGATAAACTGAAAGAGAAGTTGGCCATGGGGAATAAGTCTTATTTTTTGGATCATGATTTGGCAGTAAGAAACTTTTCCAGGTATTGATGTACATAGGATCAATAGCAAAACTCACATTATTTTCCAAGGTGCTTAATTCAGTTCCACTATGGAACTCCAAGTTTGCAGAAAATGAACAAAACATCCATAAAAAGTGCATGTTATTAATTTCATATACCACATTACATATGCATTCCAAAAAGCTAAAGTAAAAAAAAGAAAAAAAAAAGTGTTCATTATCTAGCATTTCATGCTCATGATCCCATCCACAAAAATGTTATCTGATCTCCCAACCAGTAATCTACTTTCCTGCCAGCAGTAATTTTGTAATGGTGCATATCTCATGTTGGAATGAAATAATGCCTGTATTGAATGAATCATCGGAGGCTTCTTGTGAGGGCTTTGCTGATGTCTCCATCTCCTCTTCTCTGTCACACACCCATTGAAGAGAGAGGAAGACAGAGAGAGGGCGAGAGAGAGAGAGAGAGAGAGGGAGAGAGGGAGAGAGAGAGATCTGTCTCATTGAGCTCAACTCTTCCCACGGAACTCCGAGTGGATTCCTGCTGTGTCTCCGCCAAACCAATGGTCCCTTTGTGCCCGTCCATCAGAGTCCCTCTCTCCTCTACACACTGCCATCTCTGTGCCCTGCAATGCTGGACCAACCCTCGCCCCTCTTCCCTGCCCTGGAACTCGCCTTGGATTGCTTCCCTCTCTCCTCCGCTTCAGGTTCGCTGCCACCCCTGTTTTCTGGACGGTGGTTGGGGTGACTCCATCCAGGGGGAACCTTTGACCTGTCATAGTTTTTGAACAGATATGACACAGATGTCTATAACTTGGAGGGATAATCGAGGATCTGGCAACCATGCAATGTAAAGGGTATCGTATTATTAAGGAATTGAATTATACCGCAGTGATTAGTTAGGAGAGGCCTGCTCCCCACCTTCTGTATGACTAATCTAATATGCCTCTGTTAAGGCTCAGATGACAGGGTTTTAGGTCCAGTCAAATGGAGAAAATAAGCTGTATACCAGTCTTCAAACTGGCTTTGGAAACTGAGCCCTTCTAACCCAGCGGGTCAATGTGCAAACAAAGATTTTTTTATTTATTTATTTTTTTTCTACCCTTTGGTGTAATGACCCCCTGAGCTTTGGGTTTAGCAAAGACTGACCAGTTGAGATGAAAGTTAAGCACCAGCCGAAGCAGAAGCAGATTAGAAATCCTGTTTTAAACACACAGTCACTCAATTAGCCTTCTCTTGTCAGTAAAAAATTGGGATAAGATTAATATATTGGCTCATTAGCAATCTTGACCTCTTTGAAAATGTTATAAATGTCTTCAGAAAATAAAAATCCAACTCAACTTCTACTTTGGCTAGTTGGACCTAGCTGGATACTTCCAAAAAACAACAAAATGACACCACATATTGCCCAACTTTACAGGCAGTGATACACTAAAGAGTAAAAGTGAGACACAGGGTCAAAAATCCTTTGAAATCCTAGCAACAAGACCCAGTTACTGTGGCCTGTCAGACTTGTCCCACAAGGTTTCGCCTGTGTAAAACTGTCTTTAGCTAAGACTGTCCACTATCAACATGCTCCTTTGACTGTGCTGGCCATCAAGTATACAGAGAGAAAACAAGGTAGAGACTTGTACCTTGTTTTCCTCACAGTGTATGGTGTGGATCTAACAGACCCTTGTTGAGCTCAAAAGCCCACAGGCCAATAAGCTCAAGAGGAGCAGGCAGTGAGACAATGGTGGCATAATGAGAACTCATCTCAGCGTGAGAGGAACATGCTCTGTGTTTGTTTAGACAAGCAAGATTTAATGACAGACACCCCCAGTCTGACCACCAGAGCTGCCTCCTCTTCTGGAATAAAACAGACCAACAGAGGAAACTGAAGATAAAGGTGTGAGAAGAGAGGCTTTTCTCTAGGTTGCTGTTATTAATGATGTAAAACTGCAGAATGAAGCGAGAAAGAAGGTGCTCACTTTGTCCACTTTTTCCTTGTTTATCTTTCTTTAGATGCTGTTAGATCAATCTGAGACAGCATTACATAGTTTCATGGCCCACCAAGAATCTAGTTTAATTGAATTACAACATTATGCTCCACACCCTCCTTCTTTCCATTCTTCTTGACTTCTCTGTCTTTTCCTTGACTTGCGTTACCAGCTGATGTTTTTTTGTATGGATCACCATAGCAGCATTTTTCCCAGTTTTCCAAATGAACTGAGATCAAGAGAGGGAGAGAGAGAGAGAAAGAGGGAGAGAGAGAGAGAGAGAGAGAGAGAGAGAGAGAGAGAGGGCTGAATGATCTCACCCAAGCCCTACAGCTTTAAATACGCTGTTCCAGACTGATTCAAAGCAGTGCAGTGGAAGAATAATATTTACTCTCTTTAATCCCCCTCTCCACCTCTACACATTCCCCTGCCTACAGAACTGCAAGAGTGTGCCAACAATAGCACCCCTCCCTTCTTCCCTTTCTCTCTTACCGCCCACTCTGCTCTTTCCCCTGGTCACGTCGACAGAACCGGTGACAGGTGTTTGGGTAAAACGCCGTGTCAGAAGCATGTATAGGATGTGGCCCAAAGGAGTGTAAAAGCTGTTTTTCAGCACTGATATACCTGGCTGTGAACATCTTTGCAGAGAGAGATAGCCTTAGATAACCTGTAGTTAGAGATAACCGACATGTACGCTGATTGCGAGATATCACAGCTCTGGATAGTGTGTCTGCCAGATAAAATGGTGCAGTAAAGTACCATCGGGTTCTGACTGTTTTGCTTTGCTAAATTAATTTCCTCCGAGCGCACCGCTGGAAATAGTGAAGTGTTTCAGTGAGTATTTCACCGTAGATTTCTTTCCCTTGCAATTATGTAATACAAAACTTCTAATGTGGTGATGGCAGTAATAGATTGAGTTTATGAATCTGCAAAGTGTTTTGACATATTGCAAATATAGCCCTCAGTTTGATATTTCAACACACTGTCGTGCGGAGCCGTTTTCTCCGCTAAGAGAGATGGTCTCTGGGTGAAAATGGTTTTACAGAATAGCTTTCCCTTCATTCTTGTGGTCAGAATTGCCTGGCACTGTGAAATGGAGCATTTTACCATGAATTATGATGGAGGAATCCAGCCTGTCTCCAGAATGAAGTAAACAGCATTAAAAAACAGACACGCACTCTCTCTCCCTGTCTCTCTCGTCTTGGGGAAGATTTGGTTCACTCAGGCAAACATTGCTCAAGATAATTTTTCATCGATGATATAAAGACCTAAGTTTGTTAAGAACTCCGAAAGGAGTGAGGTCATTTGCTGTGTGGTTGGGCAGCCGGAGAATAAGCGAGGAGCTGGGGAGAGTGAGTTCACTGTGACCTGGCTCTGCCCTGCAGCCTGGGACATTGGTTTGGGGTTTGGGCTGGGAGACAGGGAGAGAGGTCAACCCTGGCGGCACTGCACTCCCTTCAACTCTTTGCTCATTCCTCTTGCACTAGTCTTGGCCCAAGTTGCTTCACTTCAGGGACCGCTCTTGATGTCTTTCCTCTTTCCCTTTTTGCCTTTATCTTTTCACCCTGTTCATCCCTCAATCTCTATATTCTCTCACTGGTGAAACATTGCTCTACAAGGTAAAACACTTGCGAAGCTTGGCCTCTTTTACAGTGTAACGGATTGCTTTGGTTAGACAACCACTCACTTTGACACTTTTAAGAAATAGCTGCTCTTACTAGAATACACATTGAGGCCTGAGTAATTGCTCTGAAGAGGTTGAAACAATACATCACGCTGAAAGTGAGGGAAAACAATGTGCTAGTTGAAGATTCGCAGCACTGTCTGTCGAGGCGTCACTACAGGACAAGGGAAAGATGTAACGTCTAGACTTAAACTAAACAAGGCCTGGGTAATTAAGTATCTCCCATCCTCCTTTGGGTTTGGCAGAGCCGTTGAGCATCGGCTAGAGTATGATTACAGGTGTAGGAGGAGGGTGAGGCTTCACGAGCTGAAGTGGCTGTCAGAGCTGTCACATGGACATCGCCTGGATTAGAAGGATCTCAGTGAATGAAGAGGGCATGGTCTCCTGTCCAGTCAGTGTGTTCTTAATGTTATTGCAGCTTATGAATGTTTACGATCGTTGTAATAACTGCATTAATTTGTTAGTGTTAGAACTGGGCCCTTTTTATGGGGCTGACATACCTGCGTCTGCACACAAACACACACACACACACACACACACACACACACACACATCTTTTACTCATACCTTCCCCTATCACTCCAACTGACTTCAATGCAGTGGTTACTCACCTTTGCTTTCCCTCCCTCCCTCGCTCCCTCCCTCCCTCGCTTGCTCGCTCACTCACTCCCTCCCTCCTCCCCTTCCTCCTTCTCTCCCTCTATTCCTCGCTCTCTGCTGCTCTAAAGCCTTTCCGTGACTAGCTGTCATTAATCTTCCCTCTCCAGGGGCAGGATCTTGACTGCGTGCCAGCGAGCGCTCAGGGAAAGCCAAGACAGCCATCCAAAAACAGAGCCGCTTTTCTTGTTTCCAGAGCTCAACGTGGCTCACACTCACACCGCTGCAGCCCCCGGGGCAGCACAACCCCACACAACAAAGGAATGACTCTGGATGCGGCCTAGCACATCACACCTAGACTAATATCCATACATTTATATACACACACACGCACACACACAGGGCAAGCAGGCACGCAGGTTGGCAGGTATGAAAACTCTCTGTCACACACATAAAATCTATTTTTCTCTTTCAAACACATATAAATAAAGTATTGTTTTGATGCTTGTTTGAAGGATACATATGTGATTCTAAGGTGATTTTGGTGTGCAAGTCGCCATTTGGCAAAGTCTGCTCATTTGACTTTTTGGTTTCTGTTACAAAACCTTCTCACCGAAACAGGAGTTCACCTCTCATTTCGTTTCACTCAACAGCATTATCATAAAACCTGCAGCAGCCTCTGTCACAAAAACAATTATACTAACTACAAATACATGAGTCAGTCAACCTCTGTAGACACTGCAGTGTGATATTATCAAACCGTACACACCTCTGGAGCATAATAATACTGTTTTCACATAGTAGCACCTACAGCAAAAATACCTGAAATTCTTTCTCATGGGTTGTATAATTCCATACTAACCTTCAAGCAACAGGTGTATACCGGTTCAAGTGTTTCTCACAGTTAATATGAGAACACATAACACAGTATTAATCACAGAGTTTATATTTTGCTTGTTTAGTATTTTTATTGATATAAGTTATGTGTGTTACGTTTATATATAGTCATATCAAGAAGATACTGTTGACAAAAGACCAAAATCATTCTCAATTTGTCTATGCAGAGGTGAGTAACAGTTGTTGATGATCCCTCGCTATCTGTAATACACTTCCCCCCTGCTGTTTGACCCTGCTGTGACCCAGAGATCACGGGTGTCACCTGACTGTCCTGCTGTCCCAGTAATCTGCTCTATTTGGTGTTCAGTCTGTGCACCGATCCTCCGCGTCATCCTCAGTGTGTTGGCAGCAGACTCTGGACTTTGTGTCATACGCAGAAATCACCCATCAGAGCACTGGGGAAAAGAGTGAGTAACGATTCCAACAATGGACCCTAATAAAAATGTGGATCCTTCACCATCATAAAGAGCTACTGTGAGGTTAACAGTCCATTATTGTGCCTATAAATGTCAGTCAATGGGAAGAGATGAGAGACATGAGAGAGCAAGGCAGAGAGATAAAAACAGTTGTGCTGTGCAAGCATGGCTTTTGTTTTTGCACCATTATATGTGTGTATACTTCTCTCTCTCTCGCTCTCTCTCTCTCTCTCCCTCTCTCTCTCTCGGTGTCTCTGTCTGTGTGTGTGTGTGTGTCTCAGGGGCCTACTATTTCTTGTGAATGGGCAGGGTCTCTCTTTGTTATCTTATCACAGCTCTTTTTCTAAACTCGGTCCCCCTGGTTTCTCTTTTTCCTGTTCACTTTGCCTGTGAAAAAAGATATTGTGAGATGATCTGCACAATAAAGAGAGAGGGGGCCACCAGCACTGGGTATATTGCAATATCTCCTCTCAACAACAAGTGCCCCTTTCAACCCCCATCAACCACTCCAAAACTCACACATGCACACACAAGCATACTTTGTCCCCCCCAGAACACATTATCTACCCCTACAAACCACCACCACATAGCACTACTTAACTTATCCACTTCCCTTTGCCCTCAGCGCCCTTATAGCTCATTCATTTCCATCTAGCCAGACCACCATGCCTCTCCTAAAGTGCTCTCCTCCTCTTTAATAAGCCAACAATAGGAACCATGCTTGGTTTACACTTCCTGCTAAATAAACACACAATGATTATGATTAACGTGGTATGGTTCTGAAAAGCTTTCCTCCACTTCATGGGACGGCTTTTGGTGAAACCTGCATTGTCTTGCTATATGGGTGTACAGTACTAGACTAGCCTGCTGTGGGTATGTGGCAGGAGGGTGTGAAATATGTTGCAAAGATGCTGTCACCCGCCTTATGATATATGCAGGCTTACAAATGTGTGTAGGCCGTAACATACATTGATATGCTTGTTCAAAACTTTATTGTACATTCATTGGCAACAGTGCAACATTCACACAGACTTTTGTTTGGTTTTGTCAAGTGCATCGCTGCAGGCTTGAGACAATATTTCTCTTGAGGTGTGTTACTTTCTATAGCTTTGACAGCCATCTGAGAGACAGGATTGAAGTGAATCTTTTAGAGCTGATGTGCATGAGTGTATGCATGTGTGTGTGTGTGTGTGTGTGTGTGTGTGTGTTTGTGTGCGTGCGTGAGTGCGTGCGCGTGTATAGACACATCCACAGCCATGCTGCGGTTGTTAGGCAGCTGTTTCTGTTTGTCTAAAGACTCAAACACGTCAAACACTTTTCCAACCTTGCTTTCAATTGGTCATCAATTAACAATAGTCACTTGTACTCTGCAGCTTTATCTTAATAAGTCTGAGTGTGTTTTGAGGCTGAAGTTTTGCTCAAAGGCTTTTGTTTAAAAAAATAACCATGCAACACAAAATCAATATAACAATGTAAAAAGATATCATTGAGGTTAATTGAATGGAAAAGGTTGTTACTGTATCAATGGAGAGGCTGAGGCCCTATATCATGCAGCAATGACAATGACAGTATAGTAATGACATGCTATAGTAAGTGTTGCACAAACAAGAGATTTAAATAGAGCTGAGAGTGCACTCTATCTGCCCAGGGGCACAGATCAAAATGCACTTGTGGATTTAAATGTGATTGTGATTATCCTCATCTCAGTGTGTGTGTGTGTGTGTGTGTGTGTGCATTGGTATGCATTGGTATGCATGCATGCATGAGAGAGGTTGCAAGTGTTTAAGAGAGAGAAAGTGTGTGAAACATCACACTAATTACCCTAACTTCACAAATACAAAGATAAGATGATTCCCATGTAATTACTCTTTACAATGCGACTTGCTAATGAAAACATCTAAAATGTTCAAACAGAGACGCGATCGTTCCTCTGCGCTTGATGTCCTCTGCCTCGGGGCAACAGTCATTCAGTCGTATTTCATTGTGTTTGTCTGGAGGGGGGAACACATTAACCTGCCTCGGCTGTCACGCTAGCTCACAGTTGAGTGAGTCAGCGTCAGCAACAGGAGTTGGACCTCAGCATACCTTTCACACACATCAAAGGCAAGCTAAAGTGACTCCATACGCTGAGCCGCTGGCTTGGTTATAATTCACAGAACCAGCACTGTTTGCTGATCACTTCTTTGGTTGCTGGTTTCATCGCAGCCTGCAGAGACGCAGTTGTAAAGTCAAATCCCCAGAGTCCCCGCTCTGTGGCCGAGGTACCTGACAGCGCCACGATGAGCGCCCAAGTGCTAATGTTAATCACACTGCATTTGCCAGACTGAGAAACTTTTTATTGGGCCTTTGAAGTGGTTGGTGCGAGCGTTACTGGCGGCGGTTCCTTCATAGCTGGCAGGGCGACGGAGAGGGCAATCCAAATGGTAATCCTCCATTCAGAAGTCGTGCGGTGGCGCAGGAATGATACAGGTTGAGCATTTGATGCAGGCGGCAAGCTATCCAGGACTGTACTGCGTGTGTGGCACACAAACAACCGCAAACCAAACGTCAACATTCTGACTGGCTGGGTGGGTGGAACTGTGGGCGATAGCGGTAAACAAACACAGAGGTGAGGCTAAATAATGGCCTGTGTGGCTGGACTGTTCCTTCCTGCTTGGCAAGAAGCGTTTGGTTCTGCGTGTTTCCTGTTTGGTGACAGCCATGACACACTTGTTCCTGCAGCGGGGTCACTGGGTTGTCACATTTTACCTACGGCGGATCATATAAGAGCTGTGCCATCATCATCTTAAATGAACGGTGTATGTAAAAGAGGTTTAGGAGAGTCAGTTAAGGGTGAAAATAGCATTGAGTTCATTGGACAAAGTAAGCAAAATCAATAAGACATCGATCCCTAAATTGCTTGTCCACATGTTTGTGCATCAAGCATAATGTAAAAAGATGAGTTATAAAGAAAGTTATCTTGTCAGAAAAGTAATCCTAATCAATATGCCTTGTATTGTTCAATATCAGACAGCATATAACTGTTGGCTGAGCTTCAGATAGTCTTGTTTTTATCCTTTTGCTGCTGATGAATCTCCGGTATTCATTACAAAGCTGCCGCAGTGCAGACATTGACAAGCATTCTCAGCGCTGTTCTTTTCTCTGGTAGAGCGTGCCAGGAAGCAGCCATTGTGTTCCAGTTCAACCCTGTCATTAGCTGGCTGGGGTGTGGGGAACACTGTTTACAAACAGCTGCCTGACATGACCAGAGAGAAAGTGACACACACGCTATGTGCAACAACACATGCCAAACTTGTCTTTCTCTCTTTGCTTGATTGCCTGACATTTTTTTCCAATAACATGAAACTGCCATAAAAGTGTCAAAACAAAACTGTTGTTGTAAAAGTTATGGATTATTGCAAAATATCGTAAAAATATAAAATTTTAGCATCAGTAGTAGGCATAGGAGTTTGCATGGCTGTATGTTAGTATGTTAAAGCATCAAGACAGCAGGGAAACTTTATCACCATCCAAAAGTCATCATTATCCACATTATCAGTTTTATGATGGATACTTAAATATTTGTTATCTACTTTGAATGTGTAATGAAATGGAACAATGATCTATTTAGCAGCCGTGTGGCATGGGTCGAGAAAGAGAAAATGTTTTATCGTCATGGTGCCACGTTGCTGGTCTGTCTCCAAGCACACCTTGTGGTGTGAGGAGGGACAATAGACCTCTTTCACAGTCCTGGCCCAACTGTCACACCTTATACCCAGGACAGCCATTGGCTTCATGGACAATAGCAATTGTTCCCAAGAGAGAGAGAGCGGGAGAGAGAGAGAGGGGGTGACACAGAGACAATGAGAGCAAGAGAGCAAGAAATAAAACAGACACAGGGCACAGACATGAAACTTTGAATTAAAATCGAAAAAGAAGAAACAGAGAGAAACCCAAATTAGAGGAAAAGTCGGGAAAGAGGAAGAAAAACGTTTGGGAAATTGAGAAATCCTACCCTCCTCATTCAGAACAGAGTTGTTTGTGCCTGCATCCAGGGGCCCGACAACAAACAGCGGAGACTGGAAGAAGTATCCCTTTATTCTCTCACACCAATTGCTTCATATTCCCAATCAAACGGCCCCTTTGTCTCAGTGTTTCGTCCATGCACGGGGAAACAGTGTGCTGCATTGACTAGACGCAGACAGATTATCTTGTTTGAATGGCTTTTCCAGAGCAGCAGAAAGGCCAGCACAACAATAGGTAACTTGTTGTAGGCACAACAAATCTAATATTCATTTAGCATAGCCTTGTTGCGGGCTACCCATGGGGGCTGCTCACGCTGGTACAGTAACTGTTTGTATTTGCATAATGCACTCCACCTCAGTGGGGCCCACTAATTGGGCCGGTTGGAGGGAGCCAAAAGCCCCTGTTGAAAGAGAGCAGCAGCCACAATTATCATAGGAGACACAACAATGTAGGGATTGAAATAATTTCTCTTATGTTGCTATGGGACTGACTTCTCTTCTCTAAGCAGTTATCTCTAAATGAAACACAACAGGCTGGACTGAGCTGAACTTCAGGCTATAAGAACATAATCTCAAACTAGAGGGATCATAGCCACTTCCATGCATGTATGTGGTTTTTGAATTTCAGTAACTAGGCTACACGACCAGACCAAAGGCATCCTGGTCACAAACCGTCACTGCGGATGTGAAACTGGGAAGTGACAGTTTGGCCTGTGAGAAAACAGGGTGAAACAGCGGTCTTCCTATATACTTTGCAACCATGCAAGATTGTGGATCTCCATGCTAACTTCAAATGCAACCCTGATGTCTTGGTTTATCATCAGGAAGGCAGCATGTGTGTGTGTGTGTGTGTGTGTGTGTGTGTGTGTGTGTGTGTGTGTGTGCGTATGTGTGTGTGTTTGTGTGTGTGTGTTATTGCTAACACGCTAAAAGGGTTCTTCTCTGCCCATACCTTCATTAGCCCTGATTGAAGTCATATGTGCTGCTGGTAACATTGGCAGAGCGGTGTGTGTTTTTCTGTGCTTGGACATGATGGTCGCCCATGATGTGTCAGAAGCAGTCAGACCTTCCCTCAGTCTTGGGGTTTGAGCTAGAGTGGAGCTTGAGGGATGTGCGTGACTGAGATTGGCATGGCTTACACTGCTGGAGTCCACAGACTTGATTTGGACTTGTTTTATTACCTTCCCTCGGTGTTCAACATCTGTTAGATCACAATCACTCACACGCAGCAATAAATATTTTGGACCTTATTCATACAGTATATGTTGCCTTGGAATAAGCAGCTGTGCTTATACCAAGACAACCATACCAAGCTTACACTGTAGCACACAGAATAGCACAGCACCGATAGCAAAGGTTTAAAAGTTATATCCGCATCTGTGGATTTTTGCTCGACATCCATTGTGATTAGAAGTAAAAAATTGTTCAACGATATCCGTGTTCTGGTAATGCTTTATTTTCCGGGTCCACAATTTCCTAATTATTTTCCTAGAAAGGAAGTGTTCATTTCTGATAAAAGTCGCTAAGATACTGTAAATTTCTAAAAGAGTTTCCTGGAAAGAACTGCAAAACTATAAACTATTTATTGGCAAAGTAATAGGCAGAGGTTAATTATCAGAAGTCATTATTCATATAATTATATAATATAGTTATTTGTTGAATTCTTAATTAATTTTAGTTAATTTCTAATTTTCTATATAACTACTACATAATTTCATGGTTCTGTCTTTGAAACAACAGAAGAAGGTACTTACCAACTACCAACTCTTTCTTTAATTTCCCTATAATTAGTAAATCATTGCATTGTTCTTTTCAGGAAACTTCCTAAGAAATGAACAGTTCCTTTCTAGGAAATCATTAGGAAACTGTGGACCTGGAAAACAAAGTGTTACCATTATTCTTATTGTTGTATGATATGAATCATGGAAAGAGGTGAGTGCACCAACAGATTCAAACTGGTTATTAATTTCACAATAAACTGTATTATCAAATAATGCACCAAAGACACAGGATATGTGAGCTCAGTAAAAATATCCATCAAATTGGTTTATTTGAAAGAGCTCAAAGTGTGGAAAGTGCTAGAAAAGGAGGCTCACAGTGGCCATGTTTTTCTAGTCAATCAGAAATTCAGTCAGTCACTCAGCAACAGAAAGAGAGAGAGAGAGATAGAGAGAGAGAGAGAGAGAGAGAGAGAGAGAGAGAGAGACTCCACAACCTCCATAGGAAACAGGTGCTGAGTCAGGGAGGAGAGGAATTTCAGAAGAATGGGGAGGGAAGGTTAGCGTGTCTGTGTGTGTATGGGTGAGAGAGAGAGAGAGAGAGAGAGAGAGGTGTGTGTACGTGTGTGGTGAGCGTGAGTGTGAGAGAGCGAGTGTGAGTAACCCTGAATGGAAGCCAGGGAGCCGAGGAGAGAACAGTGGGAGGAGACTCTCTGGGGATTGCGTGCGGACATCAAATGTTTACCTGTAACAAAAAGAAAGGGGAAGGTGTAGAAGGGAAAAAAAGGAGAGGAAAAAACGGCCGTGGTTTACAGGGGTGGGCGGGGACCCAAAGCCTAAAGCATGAGCTTCGCACGCAACTTAACAATACTACCTTTATGAAGACTGTATTGCGTTAGTCAGTGAGCACACACACACACAGATACCGATAGTCTCTCTCTCTCTCACACACACACACGCACTCACACACGCGCACGCACACACACACACACACACACACACACATACACACGTCAAGGAATTTCACAGGAATGGATAACTGAATGATGGCATTATCCATGTAAAACCATGCTAAAAAAAAAGGTGAGAAAAGCCTTTTGTGACTTCCTGATAATGGGATCAAAGAGGCTTTGATACTATCATGGCTGTACATTTTACACCGAATAGGACCAAGTAACCAGTCCCATGTGTGGAACAGCTGGAGTTTCTGTTTGGGAGAGGGGGGGTACTTGTGTCCATCCGAGCCGAACACAGAACTAAGACTTCTGAAAGCAGATGTTCAGCATTCCCTCTTGTCCCCGAGCCTCTCTGTAGTTACCCTGTTCATTTTTCATCGTAATGGGCCAACAAATCAAGACAAAATGAGAGTCAGCCTTTTGTAGTGGAGACCACAGAGAGCCCCTGTGATTTAGTGAAAGGCAGCCTCTCTCGCTCTCTGTCTGTCTCTCTCTCTCTCTCTCTTTCTGTCTATCTTAGCTCTCCATCTCTGGGCTGCCTTATCTGTCTAGAGAACAAAAGACACTTGGAAAGGCCTGGGCTGGTGTAGGACTGATTATAGATTACTAAACAATAGTCACATTATGGGTTTACGTCGAGCGACTTGGGTCCCTTATTATGCTAGACCTTTACAGTAAGGTCTCATGTTATCTCTGTGTAGGTGTGTGTAGCTATGCAGTAACATTATTCAACATGATAAACATATTATTTTCAAGTCTAGATAATGCAAAGCTATATATAGAGCACTGTTTGCCATCTCACTTTTTTTTCATATGTCTGTACATCCATTAATGAGTGCTAGATAGGCAATGGCCTACACTTTACCATCAAGGTTTTGCTTGGGTATTACCTAATAATGACATGCATGTCAAGCTTTCTGCCAGGACAATTACTCATGTAACCAAACACAACCTTGTCCCTTTCGCCGGCACTTTGTTTCTTCTCTTTTTATTGGACGTAAAAGCTGTCAGTCACGGCACTGATTGGCAGCTTGCGTGTAAAAGGCAGAGTTATTGGGATTTAGCCCAGGGCGCCTGCGGTCAGCGCAATATGTGTACTATAAATAATTTGACTGTGTATATGGCGTGTGAGCGTGTGTGCATATGTGTGTGTGGGACAGAGAGAGAGAGAGAGAGAGAGAGAGATACAGCTACACACACCGGGCTCAGGGCTTCCTCTCCTGTGAGTGTCTGCAGGAGCGCAGGTACAATAGGGAGCATTGTTCGGCTGGCAGGCCCCTGCGTGCCGGCTCCCCCTCCGTACCTGAGCACAGAGACAGGTGTATTTCTCCTAGTCACGCATAGCCCTGCCACACTCCCAGCTGCCTACACACACAGACTGCCGCTGAGATCACACTCTTTCTCTCTCTCACACACACACACACACACCCAGGAAAGTATCCATACACAAATATACCTATGCTCTGACTGCAGAAGCTCACCTTAACCCTCACAGCAGATGTCTAACTTTAACCCTTGAACCCTCACCTTCACCTAACCCTAATTCTAACCTTAAAAACAACCCATATCTTTGAGGCTACAAAGTCTTCATCCCCCCCAAAAAGGACTCTTCACTTCCAAAACTTACAGTACCCACTCACCACCCCACCCACACCCACACCCAGACACACACAGCTGCAATGAAAACGCCATACACCCTGTACACTGTGTTTTCTTCCAGAAACCCAGCTGTATTCTCCTGATGATTCAGCTTTACAGTTTTGATGTTTACAAGGTTTACTCTTTGACCCAGAAACCCAATAAACCAAGGCACCTGCAGGTAAAAATTCTCATGGTCATACTATGGCCCGACTCCAAGTATGGTGTTATTTGTCCGAAAAAAATCCCTTTTGCCTCTAGTGCAACAGTGTGTGTTAATGAGGAGAGCGGAGTGGGCTGGGCCAGTGTCGGTGGTACGGCCAGTCAAGGCCAAAAGTTCATTTAATTTCTCCCTAAGTGGGAAAACATGTTTGAGTAAACATCAGAACCCCTGCTGCTGTTGAGCTTGACATCTTAATGCAGGGTGAGAGTGAAAGAGAGGAAAGTCCTGGAGGGAGGGAGGGAAGAAGGGAGGGAGGGAGATGACGGGCACTGGGAATGAAGGAAGTGATTTCACCAAAAACCGTTGTGGTTAACACTGATCGAATGTGAAGAACAACATGGTGGCAGGGGGTCATTGATTATGCCGTTTCCTTTGAAAGAGGTTCACCTCCAGCGATCCGACTCCCTGAGGTGCTGGAAGCAGTCCAACTCTATCAGTCTCATAGAACAAGAGGATTAGCTCTTTATCCGGGGTGATTCTTTAGAGAAAAGGTACACGCTGCATTATGTCTCATTATATGGAACAGACGCACACACACACACACACACATCATTTTTCACAAGTAAACTGTATCCACATCATTGTGAAACCTTACCGTGACCCCTATTTAGCTTAGATTTGCCGGTTCCCACGGAGAGGCCAGAAACCTGACAGAAGTCAGCATATTGGCTGAACGTGAAATTACATGAGCTGCCAACATGGAATCCAACCTCAGGTTTCCTGGCTGATATTTACAGAATTAATTCCCAGACGGATGTAGAAATAATAACACCCATGAAAAGTGGGAGAGTGGGAAAATAAAGAGGGGAAACCGAGTGTGGCAGGCTAGCGAGCGCGCGGTGGGGGCCATGCCAGTGAATGGGCACGCTGTTACTGGGAAATACTTGTCATTTTCTCGTCTACCCCTTGGTTTCCATGTCGTCACTTGCCCCCCACACCCCCCACCTAACCCGCATCATACTGTAAGATAGGCTCAGTTGATGAATAACTATGGTGTGGCCTACAGTATTGTAACCTATCTCTCTCTCTTTCTGTCTCATAGGCACTTGCTGTGTATCCTGTCGCTGAAGCTAGGCCACTCAGAGCCACATAAGGAAACATTTGTTCCCGGTCTGGTTGAATAGAGCCTTGTGTTGGAGGTAGCCAAAGAGATACAAGGGCTAGGACATCCAAACAGTCCAAAACAAGAGCTCTGCTCTGAAGCCCCTCTCTGTCTGAGCCGGGCCAGTAATGAATGTCCTCTAGTCTTAATCACTCTCAGAGCACACACTGGAGATATGACTGACTCCATTGTCCTCCACTCTACGTTTTGTATGTTGAAGGGAGAAGGGCGGGAGTCATGGAGGTCATCGCTCCCAGTAAATATTAGATTTGTTTCACCACCACCAGATGATCACTGTTCTGCTCGCATGGGCTCTCTATGCAAAGTACATTCCCCCATGTGTTTATAGTGTTCCACCGTCACACTTTTTACAGTTGTGTGTCTTGATGGGGAGGTATGCTTAGCAATTTGTTTATGTGGCCCAGAGATCTGAAGCTTCTCTTCGCTCAGTCAGCCTGATTTCCCCTGGATTCTCTGATGCATTCCTCCTTTTCCTCCCATCTGTGTGAGCAGCGTTCAGAAGGGCCAGTGCTCTCTGGATATGATTACCCTTGTCGCACCAATCTGGAAAACATTTGCGTGCACATTAGCGCATACCTACATACACACACACTGGGGTGAGCAGACGCATGGAGGAGCATGCACACAAGTGGGAACACACACGCACACACACACGCACACACACACACACACACACACACACACACACACACACACACAATGAGAGCTATTACATTTTCATTATCTCTCACTGAGTTTTCTATGCCCATAAACCTGATGCATCAAATAAGCAGCAGGCCTGTGTTGTCTGATGCAGACTGGAGGAGCTAGCTGCTGTCTCTACTGTTTACATTCATTACATAGTTTTAATAAGATAATTACCTTTGTAGATTTGATTGGGAATGCCCAAGACTAATGTCTCTAGACCAGCCATGAAAGGCTTTGGGAATTCCAATTATGACATTATGAAAAAATGCCTTCACTGTGATGATTAAACCCAGTAAATCAAATGTGTTCTAATACATTAATGGTCATTAGACTAATGAAGCAGAATCCATTTTGTGCAAGAAGACAGACCAACACACTGAACCAGATAAAAATGTGCAACCTTCCCTCTCATTTTTTTTTTCTCAAAAGGAAAAAAAAAACACCCTTCACACAGCAGCGGTGGCTTAGGAATGCGAGACAGGAATGCTGTTGAGTTACTATAAAGGGGGTTTGATCACCGAAAACAATGTCTTTGTGTTTTCATCCCCAGCTCTAGTCACGCAATGCTGTGTGTGCAAACCTCCAGCAACTTTTCAACCCCGGCACACAAGAAAGCCATCAAGTACCTGCAATTGACAGAATCGCGTGCAATTCAGGTACTCCAGGATTGCACTGGACGAGGGCCAAATGGGGAGTGAAGGAAAAGCCGGAGTGGAGTTTTGAGTGTCATATACTAACTGTTTGGTAGGATCAGAGGTGCAGTGGTGTGGTGGAGGGCAAACCCACTTTAACTCAGTTTATTCAACTTTTTAGGCCAACATAAACCTTGATGACGTAAAATCCTACTGCATATCAGTATCAAACTGATGTAAATTATGTAGAAAAAAAGTTTTTCTGTAAAATATGCTTTTGTTTCTACTGATGGATGTTTGCCTTATGTTGATCACTTACTGGATGTCATACTGTAGTTTACACACCGTTTTATTTACCACTACATCACTGGATACTATATGTAGCTATATTCTTTGCTATGTGATCCCTTTTAACCAACTGTAATCCTTGGGAATAATAGACTATATCAAAGTGCATGCCATAATTCAACATTCACAATCATCATAATGTAATTACATGCGTAGTATGTATATCTCTAAATTACCACATATTGTTTTTTTTTTTTTTACACTATTTCTCACACAGGGAGTAGAGATATTCTCCTAGTCTAGAAGACAGAATACTGCATGTAAAGAAGTGACAAATCCATAACTGATGAGAAATCTAATTTTGACTTTGTTGTTCTGTAAAAGTCTAATTTAAATCGAGTCTAATCGTATTGTCTTCAGTGTGATTTAACCCATTTTATCAGCTTGGCCTGTGAGACTCCATTCCCAACAATCCAGTCCCTGTTTTGAGTTTAAAGGGGAGCGCTAGGACTTATGATCCCAGAAATAAAAGCAAGCCTGGAGGTGGTTAGGACATGAAAGTGAGGTAAGAAAGACAAGAGATTCATTCATGGGAAGGTGATTCAAGGCACCGACATCCCACTATCTCTGCAGAACGACAGATGATCATTATTACTCACTCTCCCTGAGCTCAGCGCTCACACGCAATGCAGGATCACACTGACAGATTAATCTGATTAGTGATTAGTGACGGCAACCACTATTTAATAGGCCTATATCCATGACATAATAATAGATTTGGCTGTTACAGAGAAAAATAATAATTAGTGCAAATCTTGGGTTGATAATGTCAGGAGTGGACCTGTAGCACTTGTCATAAGTAGGCTATGTACAGGTTTTATTCCATGCAAGTTAATGTAGGCTAGTTGAATAATTTCCAATAATTTTCAAATACCCGCATAATGTATTATTATGACCCGGGATGTAGGCTAGTATTAAATGAAAAGGTGGGTAAATATGAGCTCAAGTAGGTGATATAAATGTGTAGCCTAAATGTAAACAAACATCAATTCTAATCAATTTTCGAAAAAACAAAACAAAACAAAAAACAAACAAACTTGAATCATGTTTTTCCTTAAAAGTTACTATATTAATCTAATTTACATATATTTTCCTGATTTTTTTTCAGTTTTAATACTCCTTACTATGTGTACTATACATTTACTTAATGACGTTTTATGCCAGCCTACAAATATCTCCATTTAAAGAAGGGGTGAGGCCGAGTTTTGGTGGGTTTACTCTGCACTATATCCGTGGTTATAACTTAATCATATTTTTCATGTTCGAAAATATTTGGCAGCAACAACAATAAACTACATGTACCATCATGCTTTGCGTGCCTACGTTGGCTGAGGCTCGCATGTGCTGCGCTGCCCTGCTCCAAGTATGGCTCAGTGCGGCTCCGGCTCTCGAGAGAAACGCATCGTATCAGCGAGAGAGAGACGAATGGGATCCCAAGCAAGGACCACCATTGCGCTGGACCATTAGGTGGAAGCGAGGATCTGCTGTTTCATATTGGAATTGATCACACTGATCGATCTGCTTACTTTACCAATGCTGTTTACGCACGGATTTTACCAAAGCAGTGTACGCAAGGATTCTTTGGACGCACAAACAGGATTAATTACTACCGTTATAGTGTTGACACACGTGGGGGAGTTATTATTATTTTTGTGAAAAACTTGATCACGTTGATGATGGCAACCGCTGATGGATCCAACACACCATTTATGGATAGTTTTCTTGGATATAAGGTCCTTCTGTCTGTTGCATGGGATGAGTGGTGTCCATCAGTCCTGTCGAAGTCCTGGTGCCGGACAAGCCAGTGGCCGGACAGGCGAGTCTCTTGGGATAATCGTCGCTGGCTCCAGTTTGGCCACTGTCATAGATGGTCAATGACGTGATATGCTTTTGGAAATTGATATTTATTGTGAGTGGATTTGGGCACAAGGAATGGAATATCCTGGAAGATTTTTTGGAAGCGGTCCTCAGTAGATAACCACGTCCAACGATTCGGATTATCCCATTACGCATCTCCTGATCAGTCACCAACAGGTATGTTAGAAAAGAGAATCATCTGCTATCACGACACAACCATGCTGATATGCTGCTTTTGGCAGTAATATTTAATAGCGATGCTCACTGGTTACGAATAGCCTTGAGTCTTGCCAGAAATTCAAGTTGTCATCTCTTTTTCAAAGCGTCAAAACATGCAGGCATGGTCTTCCAGTGGTTCCCAAAATAGGGTACGGGAACCACCAGGGGTCCTTGAGGGGGTTCCAGGGGGTCCTCAGCAAAACGAGGAATATCTTAATTTCACTATTATTTCACTCCCTAGGGTTAGCACAGTGAGATAATGTATAAGGATGACTGTTTTGATTTGAAGTTTCTGTCGCTATCTCTCCACCCGCCCATCCATTTGACCTATCTAAACATCACAATCTTCACAGATAGGGTTCCTTAAGACGAAATGTTATCAAATCGCGTCTGGGTCTAATCCGTATCAGTTTGGGGGTTCTTGATATGAGGACTTTGGGAATCCCTGGTCTGCTCCACACAGTCAGGTTCACCTGTTCAGCGTCCCCCTGTGGGAACACCGCTCCGTTATTTCCTGGGTTCGTGACGCGCGCATCTCTCACCCGAGATACTAATTCAAATTCACTTGGCTGTATTTGCGGAATGGAGCGCTATCACTGTCTGACATCCATAACCAGGTCTACTTATTTAGATTATTTAGTTTACACCTTTATGGGTGAAAACTTGACGTGTGTGCGTAATCGGACGTAGCCATAGCTGGTCTGTACACCTGCAGCGCCAGGTGTGCACAGCCCATCCACAGACTGTATGACCTGTCATGAGTTTTGAAAGATCAGGTACAGAGATTAATGAATGAATAGTGTGGCTGCAACATCCATAGCTAGTAGGCATGTAGTCCACCAGTGAAGCCTGCACCTCTCCCACAGTTACTCCACTCACCTGTGACTAAATCCACTGGGTTCCATGACACTGCCTGCAGGGAAGCCTGTCATGTACAGCACCTGTCATTACTGCAGGCTAATACTACCTGACTGCATGGCATGCTTAATGGATAAAATCTCTGTAGTGGTTGGTGCACAAGGAAGTAATGGCTTATCAGGTTATAGATCAGGATTTAGATACTTCATTTGAGCTGCTCATACTTATTTGCAAGCCTCATACCCGGTCAGAATAATGTGAGAGAAGCTTTTTGGACCTGTTCTGTGAGATGGCATGTGGAGGTCTTTTTATGAGTATACTGTTGCATTACATTCATAGTAGGTGTGTGTGTGTGTGTGTGTGTGTGTGTGTAAGTGTGTCTGTGTGTGCCCATGCAAGTTATCTGAAGAAGCTTCCTCCATCCTAAAGCATCTCCCCTCTGCCCTCCCCGATCCCATCCAGTTCCTTAGCAATAAAGAATTCCATCTATTGTCGGGGCAAGGGGACAGAGCCCCACTATATGTCTGTATACAGCACAGAGCACAGACCGAGCCACCCCACCCCACCCCACCCCACACCCCCCGCGCACCCCCTCCATTAAAAATCTTCTCCAAACAAGACCCCCTTTCTCCACTGAAGAGGGACCCTCTGTCTAATGCCAAGTGACTCTCATGGCCAGCATTGACGGTGGGACACTTGCTTCACAAAAGGAGCTGAAGTGTCAAATAAACTCGGTCAGAGCCCCCGACACACAAGAATTCCTTTATCTGGCACCCTGGGAGGGAGACAAAGACAGACTTTGTGTCAGTGAGCAGGCCTTGACTAAACAGTGGGGCTTTTTTTTTACTCCTCTTCTCACTACTTCTGCCTCTTCTTCCTCCTCCTCCTTTTGTCATTTGAACGACGGAGCGGGAGCATGTCTGTTGACGTGACCTCGCTCGCCCAGCATCTGTCCCGCACACGGCCAGCCTCGCCCCTGTGCGCCTCGAGCTTCACACAAACGCACGCACACCCACTCTCCCTCATACACCCACTCCTCTCACTATAGCCCGCCTGTCAGGCCTCAAAGCAGGCAGAACATGTCAGGAAATCTTATTTTGGGTGGCTTTTTTTTTTTTTTTTGCCTTGGCCCATAGCTGCCGTAACAGAATGAAGCTGAGAATAGTGAAGCAGGAATTTACTTTCTCACAGGGTTGAGGGAGCTGGCTCTGCTGTCATATGATATGCTTGTGGTGAACCGCAGTAGAGAGCCATACACACCAGGGTCAGACTCACTTAACAACCCTGTATTTACTCCGCTCAACTTTTCCCAAGAACTCGCTCTCTCATCACAGAAAGTTTGTTAAGAATTTCAGAACCTATTAGAAAGCCCCTTCCCTGGTGTCACCTTTTTAGCTGCTGTTGACGTTTGTAAGATCACACACACTTACCACATGTTAGCATTAACACCAGTTTCCACTATATTAAACCATTACCCAGACAAATCAATTCACACAAAGCCACATTCAGGCTTGCGGACTGAACGGACACACACACACACACACACACACACACACACACACACGCTCTCTTCCACAGTAGCGGTGCTGTGCAGTGATTCTATAGAGCTCTATAGTCGGGTCCTGGATGTAAAAGCCTACTCTGTATGGGAGCAAGCTCGCAGTCCTGGAAAATGACCTCATCTCATACAACATTGAGACGGCGATGAGACAAGGCCGAAGCAGCGTTGAGACAATGTTGTAGCCCAGAGCCCCAGTGATAGACATGTGCATCAGGCCCCGAGGCATGCTAATACAGGCCTGCCAGAGAGCGATAGTCCCCAGCACAGTGGTTAAGGTAAACAGATCGAGTTGCTGTGGTCGAGCGTGTTAATGGTGTGTTTATGAGCTTAGGTTGAGTGGTGATTTATCATGTCTAAACTCAAGGCTCACCTCGGGTCCTGGCCCTGATCAAGCTCAGTATCTGCTGTGTGTGTGTGTGTGTGTGTGTGTGTGTGTGTGTGTGTGTGACATTGCACACAGGTGACAACACTGACTGAGTAACATGACCTCCTGGTGAACTGCCTGTCTAGATGTCATGACCGTTCCAAACGACTGAGGGGAAATGGAAAGCAATAGAAACATTTATTATGCATTAATTACACTGTGTTTTCGTAGCAAATGTGCTTTCAGTATTACCTCATTTAGCCTGCAGGGCACATGCTTCCCATGGAATATGAGCAATTTCCCCTTATATTTCAAAGCACAGGAAAAAATATCTTTCCATCATTAGTGTCAGATAACCTTATAATGAGTTCCATGAGAAATTTCTAGATGTAAGAAAAAAAGCTGTCATGTGTCTTTTCATATGGTGCACCAGTTACACTCACTTTTTGTTTGTGTGTGTGTGTGTGTGTGTGCGCGTGTGTTTAGAATGGGCTCTAAAGTTTGTCTGAACAGGAGAACTGTCATTTATTAGTGGTGCAGGAACAATGGGGAGCTTGTCTCCGGGGTGGTGGGGGCCAGAGGGGGCCGGAGGGGGCCGGCGGAGCCAGGGGAGGGTGGCCTGAGATTGGGCAGCAGCCTCCGACCAAGAACAAGCCCCTGTCTGATGGAGGGAACTGCTGACCCTTCCTGAGCAAAATGGTACCTTTGTTCCGAGGTGTATGTGTTTGTGTCTATGTGTGTATGTGTGTGTGTGTGTGTGTGTGTGTGTGTGGTGTGTGTGTGTGTGAGAGAGCGAGAAGGAGTGAGGTTTTGAAAAGCTGGGAGCGCTGTGTAAAGTGTTTTTTTTTTTTTTTCTCTCAGCGCTTTGGTGATTTTCCCTCCATTTGTGATTTTCTCTTAGCTGCGTGTTTTTTTGCGATGGGTTCTCACAGTGTTTTGCTCCTAGTACTCTGAAGACCACCGCATGGGTCAGAAATGAAGTTCAGTAGTTTTCTCAGATTTTCTCAGTTTTCTCTAAGACATTTCATAATTTATCACACGGTGAGAGGTCATCTTCGCTGGCATCTGCACAGAATTTGGTATTTTTTCTTGAGAAATGCAGAACATTTGGAAGCCTTGGGAGTTGACATGGAGGTCAGCCTGGAGTCGTTTTTTTTAGACCAAACTTCTCCTTTTAACAGAGGAACCCAACTCACCCATCAGCGATTCTGGTCACACTCAGAGCAAGTGACTTACAACAATACACAACTGAGTAGCAAGCCTATACCACATCTTACCAGACAGTGCTATAGCCCTCTGTGATACCATGATACCAAACCACCACTTCAGACTAACTAGCTACTTTGTGCTTGTCTCTGGCCTGTTGCCAGAGTCTGTGTGGGGTTTCCTCCTGCTGGCCTACCAGCAATTGTCTTCTCTCTGTAATGTTGCTCATGAGGGAGGGATGCATTGTTTAAACAGGGGTTAAAGAAAAAGAAGGGGAGGGGGGAAGGAGGAGTAGATGCTGGTGGTAATGGCAGCAGATTGCTGATTTCCTACATGGAAACCGCAGCTTAGAGGGTGGCGTGTGTATGTGTGTGTGAATGAGTGTCTGTGTGTGTGTGTTGGGGGGGAGGGGGGGGAGCTAGCAGGAAGTGGGAGGCTGAGAGAGAGAGGGAGAGAGAGAGGAGGTCCATGCGGCTTGTGAGTGAGAGTGTGGTGCTGGAGAGGATGTGGTGGACATGAGTGTGGATTCTCCAGGATGATGCCTCCGGGTCTGACAAGCGTAGATTATATGCTTCGTCCTCTTTGATGAACCTGCCTCTGCACCTGGTGCTTACACCTTTCGACTCTCCATACCGCCGAATGGTCTGCTGTTTCCTTCTGCTCGCTATGTATTGGTAAAATCCGATACAGCTCTGCTGACTTTCAATGAAATCCTGCCATCCCTTCTGTCCTTGTCCTCCTGTTTAAGTGTAGCCATACTCTGTGGGGATATGGGAGAGAGAGAGAGAGAGAGAGCATAGGGGAGAGATGGGAGAAGATAGAGAAGTGGAAAAAAGGAAGGGGGTGGGGGCACTGTCTTTACCCCAGTGTGCCCAACCTCAGCCTAGCGCCCCCACCCCACCCCACCACTCCGAGGCTACAGACACACACACGCAGAGCAAACAGCAGAAGACACACAGCGCAGCACAGGGGCATCTCTGTGGGCCTGGACGCTGAGACAGACAGCGCTCACATTCAGGCAGGCGGCAGCGCCACAGGAAGACTGCATGCACCCACCCACCCACCTCACTACAAGGACACTATGGATCTGGAGAACAGTGGTGAATACGAGATGCTGGGAACAGGCTGAACCTCTGTTGGGCAGACTGGGAGGCGTAGGTGAGGCGGCCGCTGTGCAGGTGTAGATATGTATAGTGTAACGTAGGCCTGACTTCATACTCACAGTACGGAGGAGGTGTTTGTATTATTACAGGTTTGAAAGTGTATTTATTGCGTGGTTGTGCATTTTGGATGTGCATGCGCGTAAGAGAGAAAGAGAGAGATAGAGATTTAGAGGGGGCTGTGAGGAAAAGGTGGTGTGTATCATCCAGGTGTGTGTGGCATATGGAGCAGGTGGACCTCCAGGTGTCTTCTTGCCACCACCTGCAGAAGACCTAAACTGTCTCGGGGGTTGTGTTACTCTTAATACCAGGCATTCCTTCTTCTGTTTTTTTCCCCCTCAAAGGCTGACCTCGCTTGTTCTTTTCACGCTCCCGCGTTTTGGAGGGAAAATTCCTCCCTTTGTGTTCCGCTCTCACAAATGTCACATTCCACCGAACCTGTGACCGTGTTCCGCCTCACTTTCCGGGTGTGGGTCGCCGTGGCAACGGTCGCTGCGTTTCAACGAGTCACACCTACACAAGTAAGCCATCCCCATTCAGGAGTGGCTCTTTCTCATTCGCTCCACTCTTTCACTCCTCTTCCCCTTTTCTTTTCGTTCTCAGTGGGGGGATAAAGGAGACATTTTCAGTGTGAAGAGGAGCGTGAAATTTCCTGTGTGACCTCCCCGGGACACAGCAGACCACCAGGCTCCTCAGCAGACTGCGTGTATGTGTGTGTGTGTGTGTGTGTGTGTGTGTGTGTGTGTATGTGTGTGTGTGTTAAATCCTGCGCTTGTGTAGAAGATCTGTGTGACGACAACAGCTTTTTTGTGCGTTTCTGTTTTTATCTGCGGTTTTAAGCGGATTGATTGAGGCTGGAGTTACACTGTCCTTTCAGCATAAGAAGTTAGATTGTTCAGCATCTTTGAACATCATGACGTCTTTGAAGGAAGACACTAAATAGAGTAGTTGTTTATGTCACTTGAAAGCTATGGGGTGCGTGTCTGTATGTGGGGAGCTAGATGCTGTCTGTTGACAGCTCGGCAGTAGGCCTACCATCAGTCTGTCAAGCTATAGGAGGCAAACCTGAGCTACTGACAGACACGCAGTGGAAGACTGTGTTTACGTGGCCGTCAGTCTCCCTGACCAGAGGCACAGAGAAGCATACAGTAACAGTGCTCATTAGTCTTCCTGTGCCAAAGTGCTGTTATGACAGCTAGAAAGACTGGAGGCTGTCCAGATAATTGGCTCCATCCACTCATCACAGGACATCACTCAATCGAAGAGACAGACATTCACATTGTCTCTGTGGGCTGTTGTTGATGGGCTTTTGTGTCACAAATCAAATCCCCTGACTGGATAACTGGCTGTAAAAATGTTTTTTCATGAAAAATTATTGACAGTGAGTTATTTAGTTTGTCTCTTGGCAGTCTTTCTTTTGCAAAAGAAATGGCAATGAGGACTCATGGCAATGTTGTAGCAGTGAGCATGGTTAATTTTAGTCTGAGTTGCCTTTCTGTAATCGTTAGTCTCTGCTGCACCCTTGTGGACTATGTAGGCAATAGCACACTAATAGTTTATTGGGCTGCATTTCCTCCTTTGGCCACTAAAATTCTGTGGTGCTAATGTAAAAAATTGGTTTAGGACAGTAGTTTTCAATCCTGGTCCATCTAGAGCCCTGCTGGTTTTCATTCTAGCCATCTAATGAGGGACTGATTTATAACTGGGATAAAGTGAATGCAATTAACTGCAATTGACTAGCTGGTAGGATAGTAAACCAGCAGTAGCCTACCCTTGGTCTTAAGGAACAGGATTGAAAACCACTGGTTTAGGACATGAAGGAGTTTTCAGTCTGAGTCTTGACCCATCGGGAATTTGTGGCTACATTAAAACAGGAAATGGAGTATGGAAATACATATCCATATGCACTATTTGCTGTGTTGTTTAGACAGAGCCTTCCAAAGTTCTTGCAGTGTAAGGTGAATGACATATTCTAGTCTATTGGGCTTGCAGCTTCAAAATACAGTCTGTTTTGTTAGATTAGTTTATACAATAGCCTGGAGAGAGAGAGAGAGAGAGAGAGAGAAATCTAGGTAGTAATGCCTATTCATAGTATTCCCATGATGTCACATGCATTTCCTACCAACAGTAGTGGCTGCAGATAATTGTGGCTGGGGGAGCTAAGAGGGAGCTTAATTATTTACAGCAGGTGCTAACTTGTTTCTAAATAATATAAAAAATAATAATAACAATACAATAGACTAGGGTGTGAATTAGGCTGTACTGCTACACAAGGAGGGTCACTGTTTTTCCATTGGGAGCCAAATCCCCAACCCAACATTATATGCATGCGCGTGCTTCAATGAGCTGAAGACTGACTGTGTATTTAGACCTATGCCTATTAGACTGTACATGATATTACCAATATGGTGTTTCATAATATACACAGCTGCTCACTGGCTGTGTCATTTGATTATAATTATCTGTTCATTTATTACAATCACCTGTTATTTTCCTACCAACATGGCTGTGTGGTGATGTCACAGAATATTATGAATACAATCCTCAAATGTAAACCTGCCACACAGTAGTTTTTACAGCTTTACTTTTGCATATATGCACATCATCAATTTGGTTGTAAGAAGCAACATGATATGCATAGTTACTGTTACAACATTAGTACCAATGCTACTAGTATAATTAACTTACGTAGTTTAACTTAAAACAGAAACCAAATGAATATCCTGTTGCTCTGTATGGAAATCACAGAGTGTGTGCATGGACTCTTGATTTCAGTCCTGTGATTCTTAAATCACTGGACTGAACAGCTTCACCTAATAACAACACAAAACCCCACAGCACCCTATGTTACTGATTGTTCTGAAACCCTTGTATGATCAAATGCAGTAAATAGGAGTGTAATATACAAATACATCCAGGGCAATGCCCACAATGCACCATCCTGGTAAAAAGACACAACTTGGTTGAATTTAAGTAAGTTAATTAATGTAATATCTTTTATGATGTGTGGATACCAAAGTGAGACAGAAAATAAATCAAATCTCTAGAGCAGGATAGAAACTTGAGGAATGCCCACACTTTGCACCTCACTCCTAAGAGCAACATTTCAATCCAGGGTGTGTTTTCAGGGAAGTTTCCCCAAGTAAAACATTTCTCCACTTCACCACTAGAGGTCAGAGTTGGGTCCTTGTCCTGAGACTTACTGGAAGACCCTGTGTGCTCACTCAGCAGAGAGAGAACTGGTGGTATTACAATGTTATCCCCTCAGTAACATGAAAAGGACTTTGATTTTTTATTTGATTTCACATACATCTTAGTGCACACAAACATAGAGCACTGCATGTAGTGCAAGGGGCCTCTTGAAGTGACCATTGTTTTTGCTGTACAGTACTGATTTGACCTTTTCGGAGGTTAGGGTCATTTTGTACATCAACATGTTTTTTTCACTCTACACGTTTTCTGGTTGTGGTACAATATGCTAATTTAACACAGTGTTGAAGATGCTTACATTACCCACCAGGTGTCTCTGTTGTATCAGACTTCAGCCAGTGGATGTGAATGGGTGGATGAGCTCCTTTATGGTAGATAGAGTCATTTACACCTTTCTAAGGCATCCACAGTGTAAAGTGCACCTTTGATTGGCATTTGTACATGTTATCATCTTATTACAGTTTAAGATCCATAACTGAGAGGACTTTTATAGGATCTAGTAAGATAAAAATCTAAAATTTGCTTTATAGATTGGTATATGGATAGATTTTTTCATAGCCTATCACAATCATACTTGTACACAAAGCTCATTTCATGGGAGAAAAAAGGTTAGTCTCAACTTTGACCACTAGATGGCAATGTGGTAACATGAAACGCGGGTCCTGTCCAGAAAGTAAAGGCCACTTGCAAGTAGAAGTAACCCTGTGATCTATGGAGTAATGGATGTAGATTGGAATTATTATCTTCTTATTGCCCCTCATTCTAGCTCATCTCTCTCTTTGAAGATCAAAGTGGCCATGTGCGTCTGTGTGTACCGACACTGATAAACCCAGAGTGAACTTCAATAAACTCAACTGTTCACCTTGTACGTCTGTTGATCCTAACCATACCCAAGCTTCCAAACTGAAGGACTGTTGAGCCGTGTGAGTCATTTGTTGTGCCACATTTCAGGTCGCCTGCTCAAAGTAAGTGGACTCAGTGGATTCAAGTTCAATTTCTGTGAAAAAGCTGAGAGTATACTTTGAATGTGTTTCACCTCGGCAAGAAAAATGAGCGACTAAGTAGCATGTGGGAGGATAAAATTCATTCACTGGTAGAAAACCAGTCTGGCTGTGTTTGTTTGAATCAGGATACTCTTTTTTTGCAACCAGCAACACACGGAAACTTGGCAAGTCTTTTAGCTCTTTGTTGGACCCGCTCCAGTTCTCTGAACTTCAGATACCATGGAACACAGAGAACAGACAGAATGAATGAGAGAGAGAGAGAAAGAGAGAGAGAGAGAGAGAGAGAGAGAGAGATACAGGTGACATGGTTGAGGAGCAGGTGGGGCGGCTTATGATTGGGTGACAGTAATAGCGCAAGTATAATGCTGCTCATAGTTCAGTTCCCACAGGTGTCTTGTGTGTGTGTCTGTGTTTGTGTTTGTGTGTGTGTGTGTGTGAGAGAGAGAGAGAGAGAGAAAGAGAGAGACAGAGAGAGAGAGAGAGAGGGTGTGTGTGGGTGTGTGTGTGATTGGGCCTGAGTGTGCATATGTGTGCATATGTGTGCATATATATGTATCTTTTAATGTGTTTCTTATTGACTGTTCACACTGTCAAGGCCAAAGTGACATGTTTTCAAAGTAGTTCATATTTTCCTTGACTGTTTCACTGTTTATGGCTGAACTTCCAAGCAGAATATTCAGTGTGTGGGTTTAGATCTGAATTGGATATGGATCTGAAATACCAGCAGCTACAGCTCCTCATTCAGTTATTTCTAATGAACCTCTTTTTGCATACTGAATGTCATTGTCTGTGTTAAGAGTTGCTCATTCTGGAGGCCAGAGAGGCTTCCACTTCCTCTCAGTCTGCATCTACATAGTTGAACGTTGACCAAATTTGCTTTCAACAAATCAGATTTCAGAATATGTAGTTATTCAGGTTCCTGACAGTTGGGGATTATGGGGAAAGAGTGTCACAGGGAGAGGTGGTAAATCATGAGTGAATCATACTCTGTAATGTTTTTTATATTTAGTTTTTGTTTCACTGCATGTCTATGTATGTCGGTACATCTATATATTTTATACAGTCCATATGTTCATACAGTATTTCATGTGTGCACATGCACAGTGAGGCATTTTTTGCTGCAAGTTAGTGTATCAGTACAGTGTGCATACTTTATCACAAAGCCACACCTCCTACAAAGGCACCAAGACTATGTCAAGTTGTTCATAATCTACAGCCAATCAGATTTCTCTTTTTGGGTTTGTCACTCAGGGGACTTTAGCCACCTGCTTGGAGAGCTGTGCACACACACACACACACACACACACAACCTTTGCAGTATTTCAGAACCCATAAACTCGGTGCAATGCCTTAGGATCCTTCTTATCTACTCGCTGCTTTCTTACCACAACCAAAATCAAATTCCAATCTGTAGACTTATCAGACCTGTTGGCCACTATTTGCTTTTAGCTCCTGTGCTTTTTAATTTCTGAACTTTTCTATTTATTCTCCCAATCAGTGAAAGTGCAAGCTTGTCACTGCCCATGGTTTACTTTTAAGTCTTTTAAGAGAGCCTGTTGACATTAGCACCTGCGTCAAAAACCCATTCCTTTCAGAGTGGCAATTGCAAACCCACAACAGAAGTGAATGGTTGCAACATTCCTTCCAGCTGCTTATCTTCGCCATCTCCTCTAAGCTCACCAGAATTACTCATCTCTTCATAACAATCGATCATCTAAATCCTTCAGCAGCTTTTGATAACAGCTACCGCGGGCTAGTCTTTGAGAACCTGACCAGACGCGTTCAAGACAGGCAGGCAGGCAGGTACTGTAGGAGCTCACTTTGCCTGTAGGGATGAGATCCATGTTTTTCCCAAGCTCTTGTTTTATGGGCCTCTGTGCAGACAATGTGTTCAGGCATGGCAGAGCGGGTAAAGTGGGCAAGTCAAGGTGGATCTTTGGTAGAGATACAGAGGGGGAAGTCTGTGTGTATATCTGTCTAGTTGATGGCTCAGGTAAACCTCTGTCTACTGTTCAAGTTAATCATTGAACCTGGAGTTCACTTTCTTGCCATGCTTGGTTAGGTCAGCAAGGCCTGAAGAAAACATGCTCATTAGCTGCATTTGAACTTCATAATGCGCACACTGGCTGTTACAGTTTTACTTGGAAATCTTTGATAACATTAGCCACATTTTGCAGCTATGCAATTACTGTAGGCATTGCATCGTATTGCACTCAGCCTTTCTGTGTAATGTAACTGGTATGTTTCTTTCTGGCTCCGTGTCTTTGCTCCCTGTGGCTGACGTTAATGGGGTGCTGTTAGTGGCGGCAGCTCTTTTACAGGCCTCCTTAGTGTTGCACCCCCACCCCCCTCTGCTCCACCCCACCCTCGACCCCCCTTCCAGTGGGTAACCTCCACTGTAACGCTGGGCCTCCATGGGCAACGTTGGTAATACCCCAGTTAGAAACCAGGGGAAACCCTAGCGTAATGAAAATGAATAACTACCTCCCCCCCATTTATGCTGCACCCCCCAATTGGTACCCCAGCTCTCAATCATCAGCAGCTTAAATGGGGCGCACGTGTGGTGGGGTGAGGACAGCTGTAGAGTGGGGCGGGACCCTGGAGCTCCACTGGAGCACACACACATACGTGCACTTATATGCACATATGCACACACAAGGAGGACATTAGCAGTGGTGTGTGGGTCTTGTTAGCTTGGGTTTCAGTATGGCGTAAGTAGGCAAGTTTGTGTGAGGTGGGTACGTATGTTTGTATGTGTTCCTCCATTCGTTTACAAAGCCTGCACTCCTCCACTGTAAACTCTGCCAGCCTAGCCTCTCCCAGACATCTGTCTCTCCCTCACACACACACACACACACACACACACACACACACACACACACACACACACACACACACACACACACACACATACGCCACCCTCTCGTTTAATCCCCAAGTCCATACAAGCTGCAACTTGAAATCCAAACCCTGTGTCTCAAAATATGTGCATATGAAAATGGGTAATCCACTTCCAAACATAATTAAAAAAGTGACATTTCTAAAATCTGGTGATACTGTATTAATTGTGCTTTATGGGCTGTGCTTGGCCTGTAAAGACAGGGAGGTATGTGGAAGTATTGGCCTGGGCGATGTCAGGGTAGCTGGTCTCACATGTTTACTGTCACTAGGAGGCTTGACAGAGGCCGCAGGTCGCCCAGGTGAGGCTGGACTTTTCCACTCTTCCCAGAACTCTGGCGCCGTCCATCCGACCAGCTGGCGGTCAGTCAGAGCTGCGTTCTGGAGGGCCGAGTCCGGTCCAGCTCCGTCCGCGTGCTGCTGCTGCGAATCGGGGGAAGAGGGAGAGAGAGCACACAGAGAAAAGGTTTTGGAAAATGTGAGTGCA
Organism: Centroberyx affinis; assembly: GCF_046629955.1. Taxonomy (NCBI): domain Eukaryota; kingdom Metazoa; phylum Chordata; class Actinopteri; order Beryciformes; family Berycidae; genus Centroberyx; species Centroberyx affinis. Next base: position 2,795 of record NW_027281907.1, on the reverse strand, counting down.
GTGGTCAGGGACCTGGTGATTGCTGATGGCGAGCTTCCCTGCTGTCAGCTGCCAGCTTATCGACGTTAACGATGTGAGCGAGCGATGGCCAGTCCCTCTGCCCCCGGGGTCTCCATGTCCTCCGTGCCCGCCAAGGCAGCAGGAGCGGCAGCGCCACGCCAATAAAGCCCCACATGGTACTGATTGAGAGGTCCCAGGAATTACAGTTCTCTCTGCCCTCGTTCGCTCGCTCACTGGATCCTGAATCATCAAGATCATCAAAGAAATTGGAACGGCCCAGCACGTTTGATAATCTTTAGGCCCCAAATGTCTTGTTTACTCACATTCCCTTGGTGTAGATTTCTTTAATCATATAAAGCTTAGTGCCAGGTTTGCTAAAAGTGCATCAAAATGTCCTTGGGCTAAAATGCTTTTCCGATCAACAGGTTTTTGTTTTTGTTTTTCATCAGAGAGTCACTGATGCAACTAGTTTCCCTTTTGTTGGCTTTTTTTTTTGTTAGGGAAAAACTGAGGTGAGGGACACTGAGGGGGCAAAATCATTTGCCAGTCCCCATACTCTTTACTACTACTTTTCATCCCACCTTCCCTCTCACCTCTCCTCCTTCCTTCTGAGCTGTTTTGGAAGGAGCTCCAGGGGCAGCATTCATTTAAGAGTCAGATATAAACAGGCATTAAAAGGCAGCGTGGTCTTAATTAGCTGAAGCTGCGCATGTGTTTGCAGTGATTGTATAATGTTTATACTCGTGTGTATGTGTGTGTGTGTGTGTGTGTGTACATGCGTATGAGTGTATGCATTCAGCATCAGGCCACTGTGCTAATCACCTAGCCTGTGTTTTATTGCCCTATGTAATCATTTAACGATGCTGGAGTGAGACAAGCGCAGAACATTCACACTCAGAAGAAGAAGAAGCAGGCGCCTGCCACAGTGAAATTAACTGATTATTGTCACTGTCACCATGGCAAATTGGAGCAACAGCTATAGCACCTTTGTATGACCCCGATTTTACTTGGTGCATTATTCTGCTTATACTGACATGGCAAAAAAAAAAAGTTTGAAGTGAGAAATAAGTGGCATTGATTTGTTTTATTCCAAACAAAAGAGGAAAGTTGCAGATTTATTTCAGAGCCTTCCACAAGGGTTGGTTGAATGTGTAACTTGGCTTTCATATTGGATGGTTGTTTTTGTTCTGGTTCTTGTGAAAGGCAACAGAAAACACATGAGCTGGCGGGGTTTGTGAGGCAATGTGCTGTAGTGTAGTTTAAGCTGCGGTGTGTGAGTGTACTTTATGTGTGTGTGTGTGTGTGTGTGTGTGTGTGTGTGTGTGTGTGTCTGTGTGTCTGTGTGTGTGTGTGTCTGTGTGTCTGTGTGTGTGCCAGAACCAATGATCTATAATGCTCATCAAGGCTTCGCAGTCTTAGCCACGACTCCTCAGGACCAAGGGTGTCACTTTGTGTTGAAAAGTGGTGGGGACATAAGGGCTCAGATGAAAAAACATTTTTTAAAAGGTCTTCAGCATATGCGATTTTAGGCAATGTAATGGAGGGATCGGTATGAGGTCAGAGTAGATAATTACGGCGAGAAAAGAACTGCATAACGGCACATCAAAAGGGCCAGAGCCTAGGCTACTACAGAGTCGACAATATGAAAATACTCAGCATAAACGCACAACAACGTTGACCGCACAAGTACAGTCATCCATATGCATCACATCCACAGCTGCAACACAAGTCAAGAATTTGTTAAAGTTACTGATCGGCGCATGCACATTTTTGGGTAATTTTAGAATCAGTAGGCTTTTTTTTAGCTTATGTTACTTTTTTTGGACAATGTGCATTTGTTTCTTCTATATTTACATTGCATTGTATGTTTTCTTATTGTGCAAATAAACCTTTCTCAAAGCGTTCTCATTTAGTTAACGTTTCTTGGTGCAAGCTATTTTTCAAAACATTTTTAACAAATTATGCTTTTAAAAGTGATCGGGACAAAATCGGCCATTTCAAAAAGTGGTGGGGACATGTCCCCAGCGTCCCCAGTGTAAATGACACCTATGCTCAGGACGATGTCAAGGATCCTGCTGTGATTATGAAACCAAACTAATTGTCTCGCCCCTCTCCCGCAGCAGTACCTGCCCCTGTGCCGTACAGTAAAGCATTGACATTTGGCCCGCTCATAAAGGAGCTACAAGAGCCATAAAAACACCTTACGATGTCTGGGTTTCTGTAGCCAGGCTATTAAGCTGTAAAGCCCTATTGTAAAAAACCTAGATTGAACCGATATAGTTCAGGAGAGTGCAGCAAAGATGAAAAGGGCCTCGCTCAGCCATACTTTCATAAACCTACAGTGGGCTTGGTTTTTACCGGTAAGCACACGGTAAATTCTTTGAATTCCCCGGACTCACACCCTCGCTCTATTTTCGCCGTCCTGCAGCCAATACCTCTGGCTACATGGGCTTGTTTGTGGTGCATTTGACGTCACTGGCAGGTCAATTGGTTCCTCAAATGACCGAGTTGTTGCATTTTCCCTCCAGTTTAGAAGATTATTTTTTTCCTTTATAGCTTGTACATTGGACTGGCAGGTGAAGAATCTGTAGATAAGAAACTACAGTATGTGCATATGCACATTTTACCATGGAGGCACACACACATTCACATAAATAAGTTTAAGTTATTTTTATTATGTACTCACATGGCAGCTGACAAGTTGTCTGAAATATGTGAGCACCGCAATAATAATAAAAGTTTTAAAGGTACACATCAATATATATATATATATATATATATATATATATATATAT